>NW_015160235.1:58337-67372 GCF_001447785.1 Gekko japonicus
AAGGATGACTGAAGAGCTCCAAGAGGATCAACACAAATTGGGTGAATGGGCAACAATGTGGCAAAGAAGAAGAAGAAGAAGAAGAAGAAGAAGAAGAAGAAGAAGAAGAAGAAGAGGAGGAGGAGGAGGAGGAGGAGATTGGATTTATACCCCACCCTTCACTACCCGAAGGAGTCTCATGAACTTCAATGCTTGTAAGTGCAAGGTAATGCACATTGGAACAAAAAATTACAGTGTCAAGTATATGCTAATAGGGTCTGAATTTGCTGAGACTGGGTTCAATGAAAGTGTCAACCTAGTGTACTGCAGCAGTGAAAAAGGCAAACTCTGTTGAGAATTATTAGGAAAGTGTTTGCCCCGTATACATCTATGGGGCAGTTTCATTTGGAATACTGTGTGGAGTTCTGGTCACTGTATCTCAAAAAGGACATTGCAGAAATGGGGAAAGTACAGAGGAGGGCAACCGAGATGACTAATCGGTTGAAGCCCATTCCCTGTGAGGAAAGAGTCTGGGGTTTTTCAGTTTAGAAAACAGATGACTAAGGAGAGACTGAGTTTATAAAATTATGCATTGTGTAGAGAAAGTTGAGAAAAAGAACTTTTTTCTTCCTTTCTGAAACACTAAAACTCGAGGGCATTCAATTAAGATTACTGGCAGTAGATTCAGGACGGACAAAAGGAAATACGTTTTTAAACAGAAGGTGACTAAAATGTGGAATTCGCTGCCAGAGGATGTAGTTAGGGCCACAGCATTAATAGGGGATAATGAAACTGAAGCTCAAATACTTTGGCCACCAAATGAGAAGGGAGCACTCACTGGAGAAGACCCTGATGCTGGGAAAGATTGAAGGTCAAAGAAGACGGGGACGGCAAAGGATGAGATGGTTAGACAGTGTCATAGATGCAACGAACATGAAATTGAGCCAACTTCAGAGGACGGCGGAAGACCGGAGGGCCTGGCGGGAGCTGGTCCATGGGGTCGCGAAGAGTCGGACTCGACTGTGCGACTGAACAACAAAAAGACAGATTCATGGAGGATAGGTCTATCAGTGGCAATTAGCCATGGTGATGGAAGGGAACCTTCCTATTCAGAGTCAGTAAACCTCTGAATACCAGTGCCAGAAGACAACACTGGGGAAGGTCTCAGCCTCTGTGCTTTGTGGTTGGCCCCCCAGAATAACTGGTTGGCCACTGTGTGAGACACAATGCTGGACTAGGCAGACCACTTGTCTGATACACTAGGACTCTCTGACTGTGATCTTATGTTCTTAACCGATTCCAAGACTTCAGACCTCCTGACTATTTTAAAATTGGGCACTCTGACTTCTCTGTGCCTTTAAGAGAGGTAATGCAAACAATAAAAAGGCAGCTACAGACTATTACTTGTGAGCACATGTGAGCTCAAGCGGCATGCTGAGCACTCTGCCAACGTTAGTATTGGGCCTTGGTTGGTGCAGCAATTATACCATTTATATGAAGAAGCTTCATCACGTTGCTAACAAGCCTGGAAAGAACTGTCAAGTTTGTACCAAACTCACTGCTTCTTCCAACATTGAAATCTTTGGGCTCTATCCAGCACCTTCGGAAATCAATGAGGGGGGGAGAGAAGGAGGGGTGTGTGTGTGTATACCTATCCCTCCTTCTACTTCTTACATTTATATAATACACATACAAAGCAAACTTGCATATTGTTTCACATCTGCCCATCCTCCTGAGCTCTGTGACAGAAGGGGCAAGAAAGTATCTCTTCCCTTTACAACCTGTACAAATTTAAGAAGAAGAGATTGGATTTATACCCTGCCCTTCACTACCCAAAGGTGACTCAGAGCGGTTTACAAACTCCTTTCCCTTCCCCTCCCCACAACAGACACCCTGTGAGGTAGGTGGGGCTGAGAGAGCTCTGACAGAAACTGCTCTTTTTTCAAGAACAGCTCTTATCAGAACTATGGGCTTGCCCAAGGTCATCCAGCCAGGTGCAAGTGGAAGAGTGGGGAATCAAACCCGTCTCTCCCAGATTAGAGTGCGTGCACTCAACCACTACACCAAACTGGCACTTTAAGATAAAAAATGCTGTCTTCTTAAGACTATTATGCCACATGGAGGCAATTTCTGGCAACATGCCCTCAAGGAGGAATGTATTAACAAATTCTCCTTTTCTTTCAGTGTTCCTTCTTAAATCCCTTATTTTTTTGGTTCCCTTCCAAGTGTGCTGCAGCTCTCTCTGAATTCTTACATGGTCTTCAGCAGCTGCATCGTGCATTTGTTCTTTGGTGACGGCCAATGGGCACAGAAATCCCAATTCCTGCATTTCTCTCTTTAGCTGGAAAATTGCCAATTGTGAAGAAATGTGAAGTGATAGGGTGTATCGGGGAATTGTTGCTCTGTGTGTTACTATTTGGTTTGCATTTCTAAGTCAACGAGAACTGTACAGCTGATATTGGTTTATTCTTTATAATCACATCCCCTCTGGAGCTACAGGATAATAGCAGCCGGTGTTCCCTCTAAGCTGAGTTAGTGTGAGCTAGCTCACAGGTTTTTACTCTCCGGCTCACACATTATTGTCTTAGCTCAGGAAGGAGGGCTCCAGAGCAAACTAACTTATGCAGCAGTCAATTCACCTGCTCATAACTTTAATGCCAGTAGCTCACAAAGTAGAATTTTTGCTCACAGGACTCCATAGCTTAGAGGGAACATTGATAGCAGCCTCAATTATTTTACTAAATATTGCTCTGAACCTTGCTAGTCTTGCAAAGAAATGTGCTGTCCTATTCATACTGGATGAAGTGGGAAAGAATGATGTAAGCCACTCCCCCCCCCGAGACAGGTGGAGTATAAAAGAAGTAAATTAGTTAATAAATACTACAGGAGCCTCAAAGGAATCACGCACAGAAAAAATATGTTCAACCATTGAAGTCACCTTGTTCCCAGAAGCAAGCAAAAATGGAGTAAGATGAAACCTACATTTATTTGGTCCAACTAGTATTTAAAAATCTAGAATATAAACTTCGGGTCTGTGAAAGGCTTCCTCGGGCTAGATCAAGAAAAGGGGTATATGGGAAAGACAAAAGAGAGGAGAGATTTATTTTCTAGCAGATGATGTTAGATGATTCAAGTTATTTTTTTTTTTCAGTCCAAAGATGTAGAGAAGAAATTTTGGTTCTTTTATTAGGAGATACTTATTTTGACTGCAAACTGACCACGCAGGTGAGGTTTTGAGTTACACAAAAGCCTTCTAGGTTTGAAACTGAAAATATATTTTAAACTATTAAAGAAGAATGGTAGTGAAACTCTTGCTATGATAATGGAGCCTAGGTTATCGTAAATGCAGAACAACCACTCTTAATTAGACCCTCAGTTATCCAATTAATCTTTTGTCCCACTTTATTCTTCCACCACCACCCCCTACTGTGTATCTCACTCAGGACATATATTCTAGTATACAGTGTTTTAAACAGCATTCAGCTTCTCTAGAAGTTTATCTGGATGTCTGGATTTTCCTCCAGAATAATCCTTTCAGATAAGGTTAATTTCTATACACAGCAAAGCCCAACTAACTCAATCAATCAATCTGACACCAAGGGGAACCCAAAAGGTAGTATGCAATAGCTTGCAGACAGCAACATGAGTCGCTAAATTCAAGCTCTTTGGGAAACAAGAAATCCCCATTTGCAAAGAAAGGCCAAAAGACGCCCGGCTATTGCCTGTGCTCTGCGTATGGCTATTGACTGAGGGGTTAGAGTTTCATGACGTGCATTCTAACTAGGGGCAGCAGATTTCCCGAGGCAACACGAGTTGGTCCTTCCCTTTTATGCTTTCAGGAACAAATAGGTATGAAACAAAATAAAACATCCGTGAAAGAATGATATGTAGGCTCAAGTAGCCTCTTCACTATTCAAATAGCTCAAAGCCCCGGCAGATTCTCCAAGAGCCTGTAACCGATCTGATTAATGGCCTTATTGTGCCTTCAGTCTCGCAATGATGTTTGTCTCTCACCCATACAAAAACAAGTGCAAGGCGCCCATCCCTAAGTCTCGTAAAATAAGATTAACAGGAACCCAGGGAGAGGCACCAAACAAATCGTATTGGCTGCTTGGGAGAGGAACAAAGAGTAGCTTCAGGACAAGCCGTTGGGCTGAAACTCAGCCTCCGCTCGCCATGGTTCACCCAGCACAAACAATATTACTCTTCCCCACAACGGATACATTTACGTATGGGTATCATTTCCCCCCTGAAGATATTCTAAGCCTTTAAAAAAAGAGAGAGAGAGAGAGATTTTAAAATGGGAAACAATCTAACAAGAGTACTGCGTGGTGGCAGTGGAGATTTCTGTCAAGTCACAGCTGACTTATGGGGGTTCCGTAAGGTTCTCAAGGCAAGAGCTGTTCAGAGGGGGTTGGCCATTGCCTGCATCCGTGTCATGACCCTGGTGTCCCTTGGTAGTTTCCCATCTAATACTAGCCAGGGCCAACTTTGCTTAGCGTCCAAGACCCAGGTCAGGGCAGAGTACTGTGTACTTATGTCCAATTTATTTCAATAGGTGTGCACAACTATGCGTCAAATTGTGAGTGGAGGCCTTCTGCTGACATTCATTTTTCATTACTTTATGGTAAAAGATACATTCCCTGATCTGGATGGCCCAAACTCGCCCAGTCTCATCAGATCTTAGAAGATAAGCAGGTCAGCCCTAGCTGGTACTTGGATGGGAGACCACCAAGGAAGTCCAGGTTGCTACACAGAGGCAGGCCATGGCAAACCACCTCTACCTGTCTCTCGCTTTGAAAACCCTATGGGGTCACCATAAGTTGGCTGCAAACAAACAAAAAGTATCTCTTCTTTTAACTGGTAAGGTAAAGGTAAAGGTTCCCTTGCTCGAAAGCCAGTCGAATCTGACTCTAGGGTTGCGGTGCTCATCTCTGTTTCCAAGCTGAAGAGCCAGCACTGTCCGAAGACATTTCCATGGTCATGTGGCCGGCATGACTAAACACCAAGGTGCACGGAACGCTGTTACCTTCCCACTGAAGTGGTACCTATTTATCTACTTGCAATTTCTTGCTTTCGAACGGCTAGGTTGGCAGGAGCTGGAACTAGAGACGGGAGCTCACTCCGTCATGCGGCCCACTCAGGTCTCGAACTGCTGAACTACCGACCTTCCACAGCCCGCAGTTCAGCGTCTTAACCACTTGAGTCACTGCAGCTCCTTTTTAACTGGTACATGTGCATTAAAATAAGGTGAATATCTAATAAAACTACAACTATGGGTCAAGAAACATTCCGAAAGGGAAAATAAAAGGAGAATTCCAAGGTTATTTCAAATACCTGGGTGAAATGAAGTGGTGAGGGAGGGGACACAGGTAATTCTGGCAGGCGAAATGATTTCGTACCCCCCTCTAAAAGAGCAATTGAAAACCGCGACTTTATTGGAGGTGCTGCGAAGTCCCAGACACTGATCTTTACCAAAGGCCCTTTCGGAAGTACAAACTGCATGTCACTGTTCAGCGAGACCAAGGAGCTAAAATCAGAAGACTCAACACACTCGGGACCTATTAACATCAGATATACCCCATCGGGCTTTCCCACTTGCTCATTCTCCAGTGTCACATATGAGTCAACACTGGCCTTCTGTGCTCTACATTAGAAAACAGGGAAATCCCTATAAGAAAGAATGTGTGTGTGTGTGTAACAGGCCACCACATTGCAGCCAACTTATGGTGACCCCATAAGGTTTCCAAGGCAAGTGATAAAGCAGAGGTGATTTTCCATGGACTTCTTCTGCAGTCTTCCTTGTTGGCCTCCCATCCAAGGACTGGCCCTGCTTAGGTTCCAAGGTCTAACGAGATCAGGCTATCCTATACCATTCCACATTCCCATAGAAAATGATAAATACGTGTCTGACATTAAAAATTGCAGGATTCAGCAACCTACTGCTGTTCATCTAAAGGTTGCTGTTCTTCTACAAAAGAACTTGAAAGGAAGTATCCGGCATGAAAGAGGACTGACACTGCCTCTGCCCCAAGTTTCCTCACTCATCACTGGTGCTGATGGCTCCATTTGACCCACCCTTTGCAGATGTTCATCAGTTCTGCTTATCAGGTTTCACAACGCACCTTCCTTGATTAAATCTCATTGTATGCTAATCTGACCCTGCCCTATTATCAACAGCTGGGAGTGGTCCTCACCCACTCTGAATGGATTGATTCCCTTTTATTGGTTATTGTCTCAGACTGGGCCCTCCTTGTAACATCTCCTAACACCTGTCTGTCTGTTGCAGGTCACTTTAAATATAATATTTGCTGTGGATGTACACTTCACACACATGATGATCTGCAGCACAGCATAGTTCATTCATCCTCACATGGTATCCTAATTTCCCTCCTGAAGTTTCTTTCCCTTTGGAGGCTATCCGTACTTGCTAGTTGTCCAGCACAGAACTGAGCAGCTATAATATGCATGAGCTCCACGAGGACAAAAGAAAAGTTCTGCCCTTCCAGGGGACAGAATACCAGATTGCCCCCTCAGACGGAAGAAAGAGTCAGACAACCAAGGTTGGATGAAACGAAGGCCACTTTATTTAACATACTGAAAGTAACGGCAAGGGCAAACATAAACAGTGGCACGGTCAAGGCCTGGTGTCACTTTGACCCCATCCTTAACCGTATAACAGGCAAGACACCAAGGCCCCGGGTTGGAGCCAACTGTAAGTCGCTTGCAAACCCGGCCAAGCCAATAAGGCAAGAACTGCAGGGGGTAGAGCGGAGCCAGCCTTTAAAAAGTGCCGGCTCCGCTCCCCCTTTTGGAGTTAAGGCTGCACTGCAGCCCCTCCTCCTTCCTCCTCACGAGGAGGCAAAGGCGGCCCTCAGGAGGCATGCCATTGGCTGCCTCCTGTGGAACCGGATTGGGTAAGTCTCAACAGTGGTTCAACAAGCATTGCCACTTGAAGCTATAGCTGCACCATCTCCGATCACCCAGTAAGTAAAGCCAATTGCACTCCTTCCCTCCTTTTTCCCTAGGTGGCTTTGAACACCGTAGTGCAGACGTGTGCTTTTTCTGCACCAAAGGTGTCTACACAATGAGAAGAGCATTATCTGTTTTGTTGCATGGGTTGTGCGGTACTAGTGGAGGCTGCCACCCTCCAGAAATCATCAGCAAGGCCATCGTCTCTCCTTGCCTCATTGTAGAGCTGTCCATGAAAAGTCACTGGAATGGAGGAGGCCTACTACTACACGCATTGAGTGAAACAGCTCTGTTCTAGTGAGGATTTTGTTTCCTGGAAACTAACTCTGGGAAGTAGCTTTTTCCTTCAAAAGGAATTGTAGATAGCTGAAAAAACACACCTGCACCCACCCTGAACTGAGCTGAGCTTTCCTGGTTCAGCACGTCCAGTGCTGTCAGTCACCCAGGATATTTTCCTGCCTTGCTAAAATTCTTCCATTTTTTACGCTTCTCCATTTCAACTGTCAAAATTCTGGTTTGTGCTCTTCTTGTCTGTTGTTACTATGCTCTGAATAGTGGTGTCAAAACAGGGAAAGAAAGGGCCAGGCAACCTGGGTCCCAGGGCAGGGCTAGTAAATTGTGGAGACCCCCACCCCCCACAGCTGACTGTGGGTTGGATTCTATGCACCACAAGGCACAGTTGCACTCATCTACGGGAACTGTCCTGCTGCTCCTTCCCGTTGCAGGCTGCTATGCTCCACAAAATCCTGCTCCTGGGGATATGGGGATCCTTCAGAACAGCATGAGATTTGCAGAGGAAGGGAGCAACATCAGAAATGCATAGTTTTATGGCCATTCAGCATTGATTTCACAGTCATTATGGCATTGCCCTGGGGTATCTGAATGTGGCTTTGGACTGGACCTTTTGCGTCTTCCACTCTCGATTTGGAGGGAATAATAAGCAGACTACCTGATGCGGCTTTAGCCATCTCTGCCCATTCCCCCGTCCCTATTTCCCCTTTATTTACCATATTTTTCGCTCCATAAGACGCACTTCCCCCCCAAAAAAAAGTGGGGGGGAAGTGTGTGCGTCTTACGGAACGAATATCGCAACAAAGAGATGCCGAGTCTGGAAAGGGGTGAGCCGAACAAAGGAATGCGGGGACACTCCTGCCGCACACCCAGCCCGACCTCCGCTTTCGCCCCAGACGCCAGGGCCTCGCCTTACCGCTGCCTTGCCCTTCCTCCTGTGCGCGGGGAGTCCTGCCGAGGAGCCGGGGTCTGGGGCAATGCTGGCAGTGGTGAGAGACTGGTGGGGTTGGCCGGCTGGTGCGGCGCTTAAGTAGGCTGCTGAGAGGAGAGGCGCCTCTAGAGGGCGGCTCCTCCCTCTGGCCCTGGAGAAAGCGCCGCCGCGGCACACTCACCTGCTCGCCCAGCCCTGCTGGGGCAGCGGTGTCGTGTGCGGGCTGGCCAGGGACGAGCTGGCTGGCCTGGTGGAGTTGCACACGGGGCTGAGCCGGGCTTTGGCAAAGAGCATCTCCGTCCTGTTTTCCTCCTCTAAAAACCAGGTGCGTCTTATGGAGCGAAAAATATGGTAATTTTCACCTAGCACACAACTTGGAGGGCAGGTTGAGGGGCAGCCTGGGGAGGTCCTCTGGGAGTTTGACACTTCTAGCTTGTGGGGGTGTGTGCATTTGAAGATAACATAAGAACATAAGAGAAGCCAATGTTGGATCAGGCCATTGGCCCATGCAGTCCAACACTCTGTCACACAGTGGTCAAAAATACCAGGTGCCATCAGGAGGTCCAGCAGCAGGGCCAGGACTCTAGAAGCCCTCCCACTGTTGCCTCCCTCCCAAGCACCAAGAAGACAGAGCATCCCTTGCCCCAGACCGAGAGTTCTTATCTATACCTTGTGGCTAATAGCCACCGATGGACCTCTGCTCCATATGCTTATCCAATTCCCTCATAACATAAGAACATAAGAGAAGGCAATGCTGGATCAGGCCAATGGCCCATCCAGTCCAACACTCTGTGTCACACAGTGACCAAAGATACCAGGAGCCATCAGGAGGTCCACCAGCGGGGTCCTGACACCAGAAGCC
>NW_015160235.1:67502-93565 GCF_001447785.1 Gekko japonicus
TTTTTATTGCAGCTGCACACTGTCTCGACATTTTCAGTGAGTTATCTACTACAACTCCAAGATATCTCTCTTGGTCAGTCTCTGCCAGTTCCAACCCCATCAACGTGTATTTATAATTAGGATTTTTGGCTCCAATGTGCATCACTTTGCACTTGGCCACACTGAACCCCATTTTGCCACATTGACGCCCACTCGTCCATCCTTGACAGATCCCTTTGGAGTGTGTCACAATCCTCCCTGGTTCTCACCATCTTGAAGAACTTCGTGTCATCTGCAAATTTAGCCACTCCACTGCTTATTCCCAATTCCAAATCCAGTACTGATCCCAGAGGATCACACTCCTCCCTCTCCCCCCTTTACACATGGGACCCTGGGGAGGGATCTTTTCCCTCTTCCCCAAAGCCAAACTGCACAAAACGTGGAGGGCAGGTAGAGGGGAGGCCTGGAGAGGTCCTCTGTGAAGTTGATGCTTCTAGCTTGCAAGGGGGGCATTTGACACACGCATCGCCCCTTTTGTACATTGGACCCTACCTAAGGAGAGATCTTTTCCTCCTCCCCCAAAGCCAATCTGCACACATCTTGGAGAGGGGTGTATTAAAAGGAATTATGGGATTGCCCATTGGAAACAATGGGAGAGGCTTGAAGGCCCTTTGTTATTTTGAGACACCACCCCTCCCAACAGACCAGCCAGCCACCAAGTTTGCGTTCCTCTATGGAGCTGCGGTGGCTCAAGTGGTTAAGACGCTGAACTGCAGGATGTGGAAGGTCAGTAGTTCAGCAGTTCGAGACCCGGGTGCCACATGATGGAGTGAGCTCCTATCCCACTTCAGTGGGAAGGTAACAGCGTTCCGTGTGCCTTGGTGTTTAGTCATGCCGGCCACATGACCACGGAAATGTCTTCAGACAGCGCTGGCTCTTCGGCTTTGAAACGGAGATGAGCACCGCATCCCTAGAGTCGGATTCGACTGGCTTTCGAGCAAGGGAACCTTTACCTTTACTATGGGTTGTGCATGCCAGCAGCTAGCCAAAGGGGGTGGGACAGTGGGGAGGAGAGGAGAGGAGAGGAGGGAAAGGGGGGTGCAGTGTGCCCCACCTCGAGCAAGGGAACCTTTACCTTTACTATGGGTTGTGCATGCCAGCAGCTAGCCAAAGGGGGTGGGAGAGTGGGGAGGAGAGGAGAGGAGGGAAAGGGGGGGTGCAGTGTGCCCCACCCTTTGCTCACGCACTTGGCCAAGTCGGTGGCAATTGGACGCCCCCTCCACAGGTCACAAGTGACGTTAACCACAGTTAAGCAAAAAATGCAGGTTTTGGTTGTAGATGCAGAATAAACTAGAGAAAAAAGAATAGTGCAGAGGGCAGGGGCTCAAAATACAAAGTTAACCTTAAAGGCTCGACTGCTCGGATTCTCCGAAGTCAGCTACAGTGGGCTGTTAGTGCAGAAAGGGTCGAAGTCGGTGGCCTGTTCTCTGCAGGTCTGTAAGGATTAGCTGCTGGTAAACCTATAGATCTTACAGCCCTCATCAACTATTGGCTGTAAGTTCTCACAGATTGAGACCTGGCCGGTTTCGAGAGGAATTGGCTGACCGTTAACTGCACGCAGCTGGCAGCCTGGAGGAGGCTGGCGCGGGACTTTTTCTTGATGCAAGGAGCCCACGCGGAGAGTCGGCCGGGACGGGATGAGATGAATGCTGCCAATGCAGAAGCAACTCCTCTTCCCTCAGCCTGGAATGATAAGTTATTTTTAAGAAACTGCTCACAGTCCATGAAATGACTTGTTTTTATGATGTCCATAAGCCGCTCTTTTAATTACTACTTGTCAGTGGCTTCCTTTTTTAAAAAATGTTGTTATTGTCTTGTGTTTCAGAATGGTTTCTGCTTTGCAAACATTCTGTGAAACCTGATGTTGTTTTTAAATTCTTTTATGAAACGTTTCCTCTTTGTGCCTTGAGTTGCATGCTGAGTGCCTGCATTCCCCCCTCCCCTGGATATGGACCTTATTCTGACAAGTTCTTTTACCAGTTCTCACAGGAGGAGGAAGAGGGATGAACAATTAGAAAATCTCCCCTTAGGGACGAGAGTGTGACTGTGCTGGCTACCTCCCTGTTTACTTCACCCCAAAACTCAGCCATCTAGTTACACCTCGTTTGGCCACAAAGCTGGTTTGCTGGGGCAAGTGAGCAGGAAGCTCTGAGCACGTATTTTTACCTCTTCTTTTCTATGCTGTATTTTTACCTCTTCTGTATTTTTACCTCTTCTGTATTTTTACCTCTTCTTTTCTATGCTGATTATGACAATTTGCTCAGCATGCATCCCACCGCCCTAATGCCAGCCTTCCTCATTCCGGGATAGTATGAACTATTGGGTGTTCTGCCCCCTTTGCAATTCTGAGAGTGCCAAGTGTGGGACATAATTAATTAGAAACTGAGGAAGTACTTTCCCCTCTGTTCCTAATATTTCTCCTACCCCCACCCCCAAACTCTTTTAACTATATAGTTATCAAAGCCCTTCAGACTTTATCGCATCTTGGATTCATGTGTGCACAGTTAGGAGCGGAGAGTGTTGTGCCTCTTGCTGCTCATCCCTTGAGCATAACCTGAGCATAACCCCCCCACACACACACACATACACCAAGGATACTAAACAACTGCTAGGGTCTTTGGCAGGCCAGTTTCCCTCACCTCTCACTTTCCTTCAAGTGATGCTGAACCACCCTCGGCCTTTTGTGGTTGAAAGGGTACGTTTACTAGCATGATGCTGAGCTGGGTTCCTTACTCTCCCCCTCCCTCTGTCATTTGGTCCAAGATAGTGAGAGCTGACTTGCCAGGCCCGTAGCTACTAGGGCTGCCAAGTGGGGGCGGGTAAACCCCCGCTTTGGAGGCCTAATTTCCAACGCCGCAGAATTGGGCCCCGGGGGGAACCCCACCCCTGTGTGCACGTCACCAGGAAGTGACGTGGGCACGCCGGGCATGCTGGGGGCAGGGCCAGGGCCATACAAGGGAAAACTCTATGGAAAACCTTCTGCTTGGCATCCTCCCGTCACTTCCGGGTGACGTGCGTGCTGCACGCATGCGCACAAGACGTCGGCTGTGAGCCCCCCGCTCCCGGTGAAGACACACTTGACAACCCTAGTAGCTACAGTGGGGCATGTCGGGGCTAGGCCCCCTGACTTACTCGCAAGGCCCCACAACCATCCAGCTCAGGGCCCCTGAGCAGTGGCAGGTGCGGGAATTCCTTTAATTTGATTAGCCAGTGCCCCCTAAGAAATTTAAATGCCCCCTCACTTCAAAAAATCCTGGCTACAGGCCTGTGACTTGCCCAGCAGGATGTGTGGTTTGGAGGAAACTCAATCCAGTTAGGTGATTCTTCCCCCCAACAAAAAAACCCCTTCTTTCTGCCACCACCACCCCTTCTCAAAATTTTCTTGGTATCTGAAATCACCAAGAAGGGTGACCAAGCAATCAGATGAATAGATAAGGATGTAATGCCATCTCACAAGCGCCTCTTAAGTGAAGGAGTTTATTTAACAAACATGCATTCTATTCGGCTATTTCACCATAGATGAGCCAGGCAGGACACATCAGCTTGCACAGTCCAGTATCTAGGAAATACAACAGAAAAAAAAGAAATGTTAGCTATGTACACTTGAAGGTTATCTAGAGCTTGCATTCATAGCACACCCTCCCCTTGGAGGAAGAAGTGGTGTGGAATGAGAGGAGGAGTGACAGAGGATTTTTCTCAGTTCCTCCCTGGGTCTCCACCCATCTTTTACAAGCAGACAGGCTGTTTTAACCCTTTCCCTTCCAGCTGTGTATATCACCATGGAGCCAATGCCAGCTTGGGGGCTGCCTCTCTAAAACCCCATTAGCCGTGTTGCTCCACAGCTCTTTACGGCTGGCAACTGGAGATATTAAAACCTATCAACTGGCCCCTCTTGACAATGAAGTCCAATTGTCTGTTTCCCCATACAATCATCACAACAAATGTATGGGATTTCTTCCTGTACATGACATGTGGATTTTATAGCTATAGTCACATTTCCACATGTGTTTTCCCTTGCGGCCATCTGCCTCTCAGTTACATCTGCAGGCAAACAAAACACATGCCACTTTTAAAAAGCACTGTGCGTGCCCTCACTTATCAGTTCCCCTTTTTTTGTCCTTCCTCCCTCAGATGCAACTATTTTCATCATTTTGAGGGCAATGGGGCATGCTCATGCCCTTATTAGGCTGGTTTTTTGTGTCCCCCAATTTTTTTAAAGATACAAATTGTTTTTTTCTGTCTACCTGCATAACCCCCAGAATTTACAAAAACCCTGGCCCTCTGCCATTTGACCAGTTTTGCTGTCGCCATTGGTGGTGGGGTCTTTACCAAATTTTACTTACAAAGTCCACCAGCCACTCAGTGTGGAGAAACTCCCACCTCATCTGCAGGTGGCCTGGTTTCACTGCCTTTATCATTGTTACAAGCCACTCGCTTTACTATTAGATAGAGTAAAAATTATATGGAATTATGATCATCCAACTTGCCAGCCACACTGGCCATTTCAGGCCTCTCAGTTTTCTCCATCAACTTTCCTCCCACTGCTTAGCAATTACTGGAGACTGTCAAGCCTCTTCATGGCCTTGACCTGCCCTGTCTTTTTGATGCTTATCTCTTAATACCTTCCTGCTCAGCACTGCCAGTTTTACAAGCCTAACATACACATTGCATTAGTGTTCTCGGTCCACCCTCTTTCTGTCTCTTACATCCTTCCTGTCCAGATTCATTCCCAGACCTGTTCTATTACACCTCTCTCCTGTGCCATTTATCTCAGGTCTAGCTGCTGCCTGCCCTGCTTGATCTCTGCATACCAGCAACCCTAAATAAGGAAGGGGGACGTCTTATGGCTCATGAAGTATAAGTCATCTAGGAAAACTGAGTGTTGGTTCTGACTAGGCTGTGGATTACTCTCTGTACCTTTTAATAAACCGCTTCTGTTGGACGTAAGTCCTAGTGTGCCCAGAACTAGCATCTAACCTGCTCGATCCCAATCCTACTAGAACACTGATCTTATAAGGACATAACAAGGCCAACCTGGTGCTTGATATCCCTTGTTCCCAGAATATCTTCACAATGTCATGTGTGTCACTTTTCCTCCAGAATAACCTTCTTTTAATGTGTCCTGTGCTGATATGTCAATTCATCCCAGCTCTCTCTCTAAAAATTGACTACTTTCCAATGCGAATGTTAAATTTGTACTCTGTGGACCCCCAGAGATTAGCCTATTCAAGCCAAAAGATTAAAGAGCCAGTGTTTTTCCCCATCCAGTTTTCAGGCAGCTAAGGTAGCAGTAGGGAATTTATATATTAATGGAGATAGCTCAGAAGGCAATGGCCTTGTTCCTTGCCTGGAGAGGTTCTACCTCAGCACTGGAGATGGTTAGGATTTTCTGGTTTCTACCTGGTAAATTTTCAGCACAAACACAATTCAGTCAGAGGTGCATACACACAGAGGCCTGAGAGGCACACAGGATGCAATGACAACGTGTAGTTTAAACAGAGAAGAGGCCATCAAAATGGTAAAAATATACAGAAAGACCCTGAATAGGGAACACAGAAATTTATCCAACCTACCCTTTTCATTTACCATCTTAAATTGGGTTAAGTTTAAATCTAAGGAGACAGGATTGTACTTATATTCCATTTTATTTTATTTTGTTAAGATGTTAATTGTCACTCAACTGTATATTTTTATTTTTGTAATCAATGACCACAATCATAGATTTTTCTCCCCTGAAATTGGGGAGGGGGGTACCTGCAATCCATACATAAAACCTAAAGATACCAAGTGCTACTAAGATGCAAACAGGAACACCTCCTTAGTTCGAAGAGAACAAAGACTTCCAGGGCTTCTCTGCTTGCACATTAGATATGGAATAGGATAAATTATTTTTAAAAAAAAAATTGGAGGAAAAGTCTCTTTAGGGACAGAAAAAGAAGTCTGGTTGCAGGTCACCAAACAGATATGCCTCTATTGGCCTGCTGGTGGCAGCGACAAGTCATCTTAAAATGTGCTGGGAAATGGTGGAAGCTGAAGAAGTTATTAAGGTCTAGCAGTTTGAGACTTGGACCAATGGAGTAAATTCCACATTCCCTGTAGCAAAACCAGCTGCCTGTAGGGCCTGTTGGACCACATATGCTTCCCTTCCGTACCCCATAATGGTAGAGCTAAAATAGGAGTGTGTGCAACACTCTCAGTTACTTTCCCACATTGCAAACTCGTTGAAACTAGGACCTGCATCTTTCTGCAAACACACACACACCTACACAAAGAGAGAAGCACTAGAAGAAGAAGAGGAGGAAGAAAAGGAGGAGATTGGATTTATAACCCCCCTTCAGTAACTGAAGGAGTCTCAGAGCGGCTTACAATCCCTTCCCCTTCCCCTCCCCACAACAGACATCCTGTGAATAGGTGGGGCTGAGAGAGCTCTCTCAAGAACTGCCCTTGAGAGAACAGCTCTGAAAGAACTTATAACTGACCCAAGATCACACTAGCAGCTGCATGTGGAGGAGTGGGGAATCACACCCGGTTCTCCCATATTAGAGTCCACACTCTTAACCACTACACCACATGGACCCTCCAAACACCAAACATGCGTGGTTCGGTTCTTCAGTCCATCAGAGTCCATCTTCTCACCCAAATTTCATTTATTTATGTCATTTACAGTCTGCCTTTCTCACTCAGACTCAAGGCAGATTACATAGTATGTGTAAATTGTCACAGTATGTGACCATTTAAATAGATAGGAATGGGACATCCAATAAACAATACAATAGATGTTTGTATTGCAGAAATCTGAAAATGGGCAAAAATCTGAAAACAGAGCTGAAACAAAGTATAACCATTAACATGACATGTTAAATGGTACTATACACAAGGGGTGTCAAATGTGCGACCTGAGGGCCAGATCCGGCCCACACAGGGCTCAAAATCAGCCCCCCCAAGCAACTTCCTTCTCCTGCTTCCTTCCCCAGGGCTGCTGCAGCCACACTCTAGATTGCTTTTTCCCAACTCTGCCTCTTGCCTCTCTCCCCCCTTGCTCCCCTCCCTCCCTCTCTCTCACTCACTGTCTCTCTTACACACAGAGAGACAGAGAGAGCTTTGTGGCTGCTTCACACTGGAGAGATACAAAAACAAGCCTCCCTCCCCCACTTCCTCGCTTGCTTGCTTGCTTGCTCTCTCTCTCTCTCTCTCTCTCTCTCTCTCTCTCACACACACACACACACACACACACACACACACACAGGTAGATAGATCCATGTGATCAGCCATGTTGGTCTGAAACAGTAGAACAAATTTAGAGTCCAGTTGTACCATTAAGACCAACAAAGGTTTATTCAAGGTATTAGCTTTTGTGTGTGTGTGCACCCTTTTTCAAATACATTGGAATGGTAGGTAAGGTTCAAATTTATAGACAGGGACTGAAGGGCAAATGAACACGTAACATGATGATGTTTAAGATATGTAAAGTCAAAAATACCAAGCTAAGGCTATAAGGTTAACAGTTGTAAAACAATACATATGTCAAGTTAGCAGATAAATGTCTGAAGGTGTCTTTTCTAGTTGTGGGAAGAAAACTGAGAATCTCCACTCTCTTCTCCCAGGTGTGCAGATCACTTAACAGCACATTTTGAGGTGGATGCAGTGTCATGTCAGCAAAACATCCTAATATTCCTTGCATTGCATTCAGTATTCTAATATACTATTCTGAAAAAGAAATACACTAAAATACAGAGGAAGTATAGTCTTTGTTGTTGAGAATACATATGTGAGGATTGAATGAGTTAGCATCCATAGAGAGAGCCTTGTGGCTGCTTTGCTATACAGATAAAAAGAGAAGCCTGCCTGCCCCTCCACTCCCCTCTCTCTTACACACACACAAACACACTCACACACAGAGAGAGAAAGATCACTTCAACTTTCTCCTTCAGGGCTGCTCCTCCTCTTTTTGGGGGGGGGAGGGAGGAGGAGGAAAGAGACAGAGAGAATGGTGTCTCAAGGGACTTTTAAGAAGACCAACAATATTTTATTCCAGGTATACAAAATTTATTCCAGTTAGACAAAACCTTGGCAGGCAAGGTTCAAACATATAGCCATTATAAGTTATAGCAAATTAATATGCAACATGATGACGATCAAGATATGCAAAGTGACACTAAATTATAAGTTAAGGTTATAGGGTCAACAGTTGTCAAGCAATAAATATGTCAAACTAGCAGATAAATGTCTAAAGGAGTCTCTTTCTTTCTTTCTTTCTTTCTTTCTTTCTTTCTTTCTTTCTTTCTTTCTTTCTTTCTTTCTTTCTTTCTTTCTTTCTTTCTTTCTTTCTTTCTTGGGAAGTGACTGGGAATCTTCATTCTTTCCTGTCAGGCATGGAGGGCACTTAACACTACCTCTCCTCCAAAAAATGTTGTTATGTCAGCAGACATCCTAATACTCCTTGCATACATTCAGTACTCTAATATACATTCTGAAAAAGAAACACAGTAAAAATACAGAGGATTTATAGTAAGGGTCAGCTGAACCTCATTGAAAATGGGAAGTACAGTGTCCTTCAAGATCTCCATCTTCCCAATCAGTTACACTTACGTCTTGTCTGGGTTCCCTTTCAATTTGTTCAGTTTCAACCATTCGACCACACTAGTCAGGAAATGGCTCAAGATTTCAACAGCATCACAAGGGGATTTAGATAGAGAGATATAGAGCTGACTGTCATCAGCAGATTGATGACATTCAACTCCGAAGCAATGAATGATTTCTCCTGAAGTTGACTAATATAGGGGACAAGAAGTGGGACCCGCAATACTCGTGGGGGGGGGAGTATTCCCCACAGCTCCCGACCTGCAGAAGCAGGAGAAGCTCCGCAAGAGGAGGAAGCGGCAGCAGGTGAGCACAGCACAGCAGGCAGGCCCACCAAGCCTTCTCCCTCCTCGTCCCTCCCCCTGCACCGATGGCGAGGCCTGAGTGGCTCACAACCGCCGGTCTGCCAAGCCTTCTCCCCCCCTCAGCTGTGGCGGCGAGGCCTGAGTGGCGCACAGCTGCTGGCTGCCAAGCCTTCTCCTGCACCCCCCTCCCCAGCGGCAGCGAGGCTTGAGTGGCCCACAGCCACTGGCTGCCAAGCCTTCTCCCTAGTGGTGGTAGTGAGGCCTGAGTGGCCCACAGCCACCAAGTCTTCTCCTGCACCCCCCTCCCCAGTGGCGGCAGCCAGGCCTGAGTGGCCCACAGCTGCCCAACCGCCAATCCTACTCGCGCCCCTCCTCCCCAGTGGCGGCAGTGAGACAGTTGCCAGGGTATTCTCTGCGCATGCACAGGGAATGCTCTTTTACTTTGGGGGGGGATTTAAGTATCCCCTGTATAGTTTTTTTAACTTTTCAGATTTTTCTGCACACCTGGGGACTGCCCCAAGTGTGCAGGAAAATTTCTTTGCCCCCAAATGCCTCTGATGTGCAGATTTAGATATCCGCACAGAGGGGGCCTCTTGGCTATTAGTATATAGACAAGAAGGGGGACCCGCGATACTCGCGGGGGGGAGTATTCCCCACAGATCCCAGAAGCAGAAGCAGGAGGAGCTCTGCAGGAGGAGGAAGCAGCAGCAGGTGAGCCCAGCAGGCGGACCCATGAGGACCGCCAAGCCTTCTCCCTCCTCCCTCCCCCAGCAGTGGCAAGGCCTGAGGCCCACCAAGCCTTCTCCCTCCCCCTCCCCCAACACCGGTGGTGGTGTGAACCACCAAGCCTTCTCCCTCCCTCCCGTCACTGGCAGCAGTGAGGCCTGAGCAGCTCACAGCCGCTGGCCCACCAAGCCTTCTCCCACCCCCCTCCTCAGCGGCAGCGGCAAGGTCTGAGGCCCGCCAAGCGTTCTCCCTCCTCCTCCTCACAGCTACCATCCTGCCAAGCCTTCTCTTCCCCCAGCGGCGGAAGCGAGACAGTTGCCAGGGCGTTCTCTGCGCATGCGCAGCGAATGCTGTTTTACTTTTGGGGGGATTTAAGTATCCCCCGTATGGTTTTTTCAACTTTTTAGATTTTTCTGCACACCTGGGGACTGCCCCAAGTGTGCAGGCAAATCTCTCTGCCCCCCAAGTGCCTCCGATGTGCAGATTTAGATATCCACATGGAGGAGGCAACTTGGCTATTAGATATATAGATAATACAGGGGATAAGAAAGAGCCCTGCAGAATCCCACAAGAGAGCTCCTGCACTGACGTCTCCAATGGCTATTCCTTTGTCTCTGATCCATGAGGAATGATTTAAACCAGTCCAAGGCACATCCATTCCTGATATCTACTTCTGCCTCCAAAAGCCTCAACAGGATGGATCCAGGAGGAGCAATACAGAAGCATGGTTTTTTGTCTACATTTAGATGGAGGTCATCATCTTAGGGCATCAGTACCTTCATGACAATGAGAGCTGAAGCAAATCTACTGAGCATACTGTCTGTAGCAGTAGAAAAGAGCAGGAGTCCAGTAGCACCTTAAAAACTAATAAATATGTGGCAGAACTTTCGTGAGTCACTGCTCACTTCTTCAGATACAGCTAGAATTGGAGTCCATCTGTCCTATTTATTGGAAAGTGGAATAATTTCAGGTGCCAAATGACATTAGCAGGCAAATGACAATAGCAGGTGAATAACAATAGCAGGCGTGATTGGATTTAGGTGAGATAGGCAGAGGGGTAATTTTTGTTGTTCAGTCGCACAGTCGAGTCCGACTCTTCGCGACCCCACGGACCAGATCACGCCAAGCCTTCCGGTCTTCTGCCGCCCTCTGAAGTTTGCTCAACTTCATGTTCGTTGCATCTATGACACTGTCTAACCATCTCATCATCCTTTGCCGTCCCCGTCTTCTTTGACCTTCAATCTTTCCCAGCATCAGGGTCTTCTCCAGTGAGTGCTCCCTTCTCATTTAGTGGCCAAAGTATTTGAGCTTCAGTTTCATTATCTGGCCTTCCAGGGAACAGTCAGGGTTGATTAATAGGCGTGGAGAAATCAGCATTGGTAACGAGACAAGAAATCTAGGTCTCAATTCAGTTCAGGAGTTTGTATTGTCTTGAGCTTCATTTTTCAATTGCAATTCAGCAGACTCCCTTTGTCCTCTGATGGCCCACACCCTATGAAATGGCTGAGCACAGCAGATTCATAAAGCACCATCCCTTTTGAAATTCCTTTGAAGAGAACTGTTACTGAGCATTAGAATCTGAAGTCCCAAACATGAATGGCATAATGGGATGTTTTAAGAAATTGCTTTGACAAGAAAATGATAGGTTCTGCACTTTGAAAATTTAATTTTGACATAAAATCCTCTAGATTTTGAACAACTGTGATGGAGACCAAGTTCCACAACACTGAAACAAAGAGGCAAAATTGCTTCCATGCATTGCTTCCTGAATCCTCCCTAGACATGCCTATCGCTTTCTCCAGGAGCACTGGCACATTCATGGATACGGCCACAGTGGCCTAGCAGTGGTTTCCACAAAGTAGTTGCACTCTTATTATGCTCACTGAAAGTGTTGATGTGCCTTGTCACATATTACCTTCTCATTGCTAATGTGATGCTAGGGAGAGAAAACACACACACACAGGATGCATCACATGTAGGCCTTACATTTCATTCTTGTGTTTTGCACGGTTTGAAATCAGTCATTTAGACGCTCATGTGAATGTAATTGTTTTGAATAAGGACAGCAGCACTTTCCATTCCTGTTCTTCTTCTGCTGAGCTGCAAAATGGCAGGACAGATTATTATTAGGACTTACAGGGAAGATGGCATCAGGCTAGCAGTGGGTGCCCGTTCCACCCCCAAACTGTTATTTATTTTAATCTCTTTTCGTTCATTCTTAATTAATCATCGTTACTTAGAGGATAGAGGTTATACTAATGAGGGATTGCTTTCCTGAAGATTGTTAGTTTACTTCTGAGGCAGTATTTCTCATCATCATGTCATACTTATGCATAGTCACTAAACACTTGGCATGTTTTTTTGATTTTCAGGTTTTGTTCATTTCTAAAGGAAAATAATTAGTCTATGTGCCTCTGCCACAGGCACCATGCATTCATGCGCAGCAAACCATTATGATAATTGCTAGGGTGAACATTTCAGAATTCCTAGCCCTATAGAATCATCAGCTCCACTCAGCCCAAGAATTGTTTTTGGAGGTTGCTTGGCCTCAATGAGAGGAATAATTTGTCCTCTGATGGTCCACACCCTATGAAACGGCTGTTCCTAGGAGATTCCTAAAGCACCATCTCTTTAGACCCTGCTACATGGGAGTACCAGACCACCTCACATGTCTCTTGAGAAACCTGTATAAGGGCCAAGAAGCGACAGTTAGAACCGGATATGGAACAACTGATTGGTTCAGCATAGGAAAAGGAATTATATTGTCATTGGTTCAGCATAGGACAAGGATGTATATTGTCACCTTGCTTATCTCTCCCTTATATATAAAGCCATAGTGAGCTCCAACGTTCCAAAATGCAGACCTTTAGTGTTTGGCCGCAAGAACTGTCAGTCAGAAGACGCTGGCTGGGTTGACACTCTGGTATTTGGGCAAAATCTTTATGGTAGAAGCCATTTTAATTACAGAGTTTTTGCCCAAACACCAGAGTACCCTGTATCACCAGAAGAACAATAACACCACTTCTGGTGCACTGGAAGTGACATTGCCACATCACCAGTGATGTCACTGCAACACTGTCCTAGACCTCCCCACCTGCTGCCAGTGAGTCTCTCCACTGGCCAGCTGAGTGGGGGAGCAGTGCCCTCAGTGGGGGCTGGCAATCCTGGCCTCACCTCTTTTCCTGCTTCCCATCTCTCCTTCCCATCCATCAGACAATCTACTTTTGTCTGCCCCTCTCTTCAGCTTTTCCTCCTTCCCTCCCGGCAGCAGCCTCTACCCAGGAAAACTATAGCCCAGTTGTCTGGTCTTGGCTGCTGGGCAAGGCCCAGTTGCACTTTAGGGAACCTGCAAGGACTTGCATGTAGCATCTTATTTTCCCCAGCTCTTATATCATCTGATCGTTTTCCCTCCGCCTGGCAACCCATATCCTCAGCTTTCCCTTTTTTCTTCTCGTCTTCCCACCCACCAATAACCCACCTTTTATTTGTGATCCATCTTTAACTATATTTACTTTATTTATACCTCTCCTTTCTCCACAGTGGGGACTGAAAGCCGCTTAAATAATTTCCCTCTTCTCCATTTTACTGTTATAATATCAACCTTGTGAGTTAAGTCAACCTGAGAATGTGTAACTGGCCCAAGGTCACCCAGTGACTCTCCATTGGATAATCATCATCATCATCATCATCATCATCTTTCAATTTATTAATCGCTCAATCCTGCAGAGCTGCTGGCTCTGAGCGATTTACAGTTACTCAAATACACACGGGACTAACAATTATTCAAAGGGGTAAGGGAGGACAACATATAAATCTATAAATCACACACGTTCGCAGCCGACGGGGAGTTTGTTCAGCAGTAAGGTCAGACATGATCCAACAGCATTTTTCCCTCGGCGTGGCTTGATGTCGTCAGTTTTCTCCAGGACTGCTTCAGTTGCAGCGCAGCACTGACACCGCCTGGCCGGACAGCACATTACAGGCTTTCTTGATGCCGAAGAGTTCTATCTAGGCTTTTCGATCTCACACGCTGGACCTTCCGTTTGCCAGCTAACACTTCCCCCACTGGGGGGTTCAGTGTGCCCACCCTCTCTAAGGAGTGGTACCCATTTTATTTACTCACCGAAGTTTTTGAACCACTGGGTGGACGGCTAGGGACAAGGCTGGTAGCTCACACCAGCACGGGGCTAGAACTGACAGCTGTTCTGTTCAGCTCAGATGTTTTAACCAGAGGATAAATCCCCTGTGTCACCGTTGGATAATGGAGATTTGAACTGAGGTCTCCAAGATCCTAGTCTGAAACTCTAACCACTATACCACACTGGCTTTCATTTGGTCATTGCTATTTATTTATTTATTGGATTTATATCCCACCCTCCCCGAAGGCTCAGGGCGGCTAACAAAGAGGCAAGTAGCTGAATGGACAGGCCAGAATCTTACTCCTTGATATGGGTGATTGCCAACCCTGGGTTGGGAAATTCCTTGAGATTTAGGGGTGGAGCCTGGGGAGGGTGAAGTTTGGGGACGAACTACAGCGCGGTATATAATGCCACAGAGTCTGCCTTCCAAAGCTGTTTTGAAAAGTTGTAACAGAGACCACTGTATCCCCTCCGGATTCCATCACCTTATTCTGAAGCATGTGTAGACAAGGCCTTAGGCTCCCTCAATAGCCAAATCATTTTAAGAACATAAGAACAGCCATCCTGGATCAGACCAAAAACCCATCTAGGCCAGCATTCTTTTCGCACAGTAGTCCATCAGCTACCTCTAGAAAGCCCCACAAAAAGGATGGCTGCAACAGTGTCATCCTGTGCTCCCCAACAACTTATTTGCTGGGAAGCAAACAGTACCTCTGGTACTGGAGGAAGTAGATAGATATCCATCATGATTAGCAGCCATTGACAGCCCAGTCCTCCGTGAATTTGACCACTTTTTTTTTTTAAAGCATTCCAGACTGGCTGCCAAGACCACATCCTGTGGCAGCAAGTTCCAAAAATTAACTATGCGCTGTGTGAAGAAATACCTTTTTTTGTCTGTCCTGAAACTCCCACCCTTCAACTTCAGTGGATGATGCCAGGTTCTAGTATTATGGGAGAGGGAGAAAAGATTCTCTCTGTCTACTCTCCCCATGCTATGCATAATTTTATAAACCACTATCATGTCTCTCCTTACTTGCCTTTTTCTACGGGTTTTAACCAATCCGCATAGGGCAGCTGTTCTAGCTCCCTGATCATTTTGGCTGCTCTTTTCTGCACCTTTTCAAGTTCTACAATATCCTTCTTTAGGTGCGATGACCAGAAATGTACACAATATTTTAAGTGTGCTTTCACCATGGATTTGTATAAGGGCGGTATGACAGTGACAGTTTTATTCTCTATTCCTGTTTTAATTATGACCAGCATAGAATTTGCTTTTCCTACAGCAGCTATACAACAGGTTGACATTTTCATCAAGCTATATGCACACACAGAGCGACGCACACACACAGTCCCTTTCTTGATTTGTTGCTGCCAACTCCGGTCCCATCAGTGTATATGTGAAGCTGGGATTATTTGCCCCACTACGCATCACTTTACACGTGCTCACACCGAATCTCCTACTTTGAAGAGATCCTTTTGGAGCTCTTTGCAACCTGTTTTTGTCTTAACCACCCTAAATAATTTGGTGTCCTCTCCAAACTTGGCCACCTCTCTGCTGTTGTTGTTGTTCAGTTGCACGGTCGAGTCCAACTCTTTGCGACCCCATGGACCGCATCACGCCAGGCCATCCTGTCCTCTGCCGTCCTCCAGAGCCCGCTCAATTCCATGTTCGTTGCATCGATAACACTGTCCAACCATCTCATCCTTTGCTATCCCTTCTTCTTTTACCTTCAATCATTCCCAGCATCGGGGTCTTCTCCAGTGAGTGCTCCCTTCTCATTTGGTGGCCAAAGTATTTGAGATTCAGCTTCAGCATCTGGCCTTCCAGGGAACAGTCAGAGTCGATTAGGATTGATTGATTTGATCTCCTTGCAGTCCAAGGGACTCTCAAAAGTCTTCTCCAGCACCATAATTCAAAAGCATCTATTCTTCGGCGGTTTGCCTTCAATATGGTCCAACTCTCGCAGTCATACATTACTACTGGGAATACCATCGCTTTGACCATACGGACTTTTGTTGGCAGGGTGATGTCTCTACTTTTTATTAGGCTGTCTAGGTTTGCCATAGTTTTTCTCCCAATGAGGAGGCGTCTTTTAATTTCATGGCTGCAGTCACCATCTGCAGTGATCTTGGGTCCCAGGAACGTGAAGTCTGTCACTGCTTCCATGACTTCCCCTTCTATTTGCCAAGGAGTGATGGGGCCGGATGCCATGATCTTAGTTTTTTTGATGTTGAGTTGCAAGCCAACTTTTTTGCTCTCCACTTTTTCCCTGAGCAAGAGGCTCTTTAGGTCCCCTTCACTTTCTGCCATTAGAATGGTATCGTCTGCATATCTAAGCTTGTTGATGTTTTCCCTGGCAATCTTATTTCCGGTTTGTGATTCATCCAGGCCGGCCTTTCGCATGATGTACTCTGCATGTAAATTAAATAAGCAGGGTGACAATATACATCATTGTCATACTCCTTTTCCTATGCTAAACCAATCAGTTGTTCCATATCCGGTTCTAACTGTCACTTCTTGATCCTTATACAGATTTCTCAAGAGACATGTGAGGTGGTCTGGTACTCCCATCTATTTAAAGACTTGCTACAGTTTGTTGTGATCCACACAATCAAAGGCTTTAGCGTAGTCAATGAAGCAGATGTTTTTCTGGTACTCCCTTGTCTTCTCCATAATCCAGCGAACATTGGCAATTGGATCTCTCATTCCTCTACCTCTTCAAAACCCATTTTGTACTTCTGGCAGTTCTCTATCCACGTACTTCTGAAGCCCAGCTTGTAGGATCTTGAGCATGACCTTGCTAGCGTGTGAAATGGTTGCAATTGTGTGATAGTTTGAACATTCCTTGGCATTGCCCTTCTTTGGGATTGGAATGTAAACTGACCTTTTACAATCCTGTGGCCACTGCTGCATTTTCCAAATTTGCTGGCATATTGAGTGCAGCACTTTAACAGCACATCTCCACTCACCCCTAACTCCAGGCCATTTATGCACAAATTGAAGAGCACCCGTCCCAATACAGATCTCTGAGGGACCTTGAGTGCAGCACTTTAACAGCACATCTCTACTCACCCCTAACTCCAGGCCATTAATGCACAAATTGAAGAGCACCCATCCCAATACAGATCTCTGAAGGATCCTGCTGCTCACATCCATCCATTGTGAAAACTGACCATTTGTTACTGCTCTCTGCTTTGGGGGGGGTGTTAGCCAATGCCCAATCAATGAGAGGTCTTGCCCTCTTATCCTAAAGGTTGCTCAAGAGTCTCTGGAGATATACATTGTCAAAAGCCTTCTTGAAATTCAAACAAATAATATCTATCAGCTTAATCCTGTCAATGTTTAGTGACACTTTCAAAGAACTCTAAAAGGTTAGTGAGACAGGACTTACCTTTGCAGAAGCCATATTGGTTTTTATTTGGCAGGGCATGTCCTTCTGTATGCTTGACAATTTTATCTTTAATAATACTTTCCATCAATTCACTTGGAGCGGGCGTTAAGCTAACTGGCCTGTAATTTCCTGGATCCCCTAGATCCTTTTTTAAAAATGGAAGTTACATTGACCCCTCTCCAGTCCTCAGGTACAGAGGCTGATCTTAGGGACATGTTGCATATCTTAGTCAGAAAATCAGCAATTTCACATTTGAGTTCTTTAAGAACTTGAAGATGGATACCATCTAGTCCTGGTGATTTGTGAGTTTTCAGTTTGTCTATAAGTTTTAAAACTTCCTCCCTTATCACTGCTATTTGCCTGAGCTCCACATCTTCCCCTCCTGAACACATCCATTTTGGAACAGGACCCACCCAACCATAGATGTAGATCTGATCCTCAGATTTTAAACTTTCCTACATCAAATTCCCTTTCATTTGTATTTATGTCTTTGTTTGTCTTATATATGAAATAAAAATCTTTTTAAAAAATAGGACATTATGCTTTTGAAGAAACCCTTCCAAGTAAAAACCTAGCGTGACCAAACCAATACAAATCTGCCCAAGCCTGCATGCAGCCTCAAGCAACCGCTGCAGAGTTCTAACAAAGCATCTAAGACGTCACTGAAAAGCACTTAAATAATCAACTGAATGTGCTTCCCCTGCAAACCCCAACTGCCCCGTACTTTAATAAGCTTTCGGATTCTCGTTCTCTTCCTGCCAGATTTTCCCTCCTCCCTAGCCCAGGAAGCACGTAACACTGAAGCCGGATGACAACTGCTCAGCGCATAGGAGGTGGGAGTAGAAGATGCTGTGGTCAGAATTATATTCCATAGCTGAGGGTCTTCAGACCCCTTCAAATAGGGTGCATGCAATACAATCTTGTTATGGGGGATTAACACTTCAGAATGGAACAAAGTTTGAATCCAGAGACATATTCATGAAGTGTGCATGTACACAAAAGCTTATACCCAGAATTAAACTTTGTTTGTTTTAAAGGCGCCACTGGACTCAGAATTTGTTCTTTTGCTTCAAACCAACACGACTTCCCTACCTGAATCTAACTTCAGAATGGAGGCAGGAAGGCTAATTCACATTTATTACCAGTGGTGTAGACAGCATTCCGTGCGCCTTGGTGTTGAGTCATGCCGGCCACATGACCACGGAAATGTCTTCGGACAGTGCTGGCTCTTCGGCTTTGAAACGGAGATGAGCACCGCAACCCTAGAGTCGGACTCGACTGGCTTTCAAGCAAGGGAACCTTTACCTTTACCTAAATGTGGCTTTCTCTCACTCTGTTCCTAGAGAATGGACTGAAAGTGCCTGCTGGTTCATGTGTGAATGGCACATCTGTGTTCTTGGAAGCCATATTTAACTTGCTCTTATAGAAAAAATGATCTATAATGATTTCTATGAGGGACATATGCAATGTTCCCTCTAAGCTGTGGACTCTTGTGAGCAAAAATTCAACCTTGTGAGCTACTGGCTTTAAAGTTGTGAGCGAGCAATTTGGCTACTGCATAAATCAGTTTGCTTTGGAGCCATCCTTCCTGAGCCAAGACAAAAATGTGTGAGCTGGAGGCTAAAGAACTGTGAGCTAGCTCACACTGACTCAGCTTAGAGGGAACACTGGACATATGTAAATAGGCCCAACAGGAGGCTGTTTGTCAGAAAGTACTCCCTATCAGAAATGGGTTTTCCATGAAAAGTTAACATATCAGACCAACATTAGAAGAAAACAATAACTTTGTAGAGCTTTTGTTGTTGTTGTTCAGTCGCACAGTCGAGTCTGACTCTTCGCGATCCCATGGACCAGCTCCCGCCAGGCCCTTTGGTCCTCCGCCGTCCTCCGATGCCTGCTCAACTTCATGTACAACATTTGTAGAGCTGGGGTGCTGTAATGTTCAGAGTGTTGGACTAGGGTCTCAGAGACCTTGTTCAAACTTTGGCTCTGCCATGAGGCTCACTGGGTGGCCAATGAGTTTTTTCCAGCCTACCATACCTCAGAGTGTTGTTATGAAAGAGAGACTTATGTACACTGCTCTGAGCTGAGGATGGCAGGCTAAAAATGTTATCATTGTCACTTATTGGCATGTATGATGTATCATACATATATACGTAGATGCCATGAAGTCACAACTGACTTTTGGTAAGTCCAGCACATGAGAAGCAGATGTGGCTTTTCCATTGCCTTCCTCTGTGGGACCTGTCTTGGTGGCCTCCCATCCAAGAACTGACCCTGCTTAGCTTCTGAGATCAGGCTATATACCATGCCAACTTCTCTCTACATATATCATATCCCTCCTCTAAAAAAAATAATGAAGCCTTCCACCATCCTAAGCAGCCATCCTCCAACTTAAGTGGTTTTTCCTCTGATGAAACAACCACTTAAATTGAGGAAGGTGTCAGTCCCAGGGCCTGTCCACAGCTGGCTTGGGGACTGGAGCAGATCCAGAGTCGAGGGGCTCAGGAGATAGGTGTAGCCTCAGACCACCAGTCAAAGGGAGCTGGTTACTTCACCGTCCCCCTCCAGTTCCTAACCCCTATTTTGGAGCGTTCGAGTGGAACGGGCTTACAGTCGCCCTCTTACTCCTCGTGTCAAGCCTCATTGGGATCAGGTGTCTCATCCTCGGCTGACGCCCAGCCTCCTTTTATTCCCTGTTCTCAACTTGCTCCGCCCCCTAGGCCTTAAAGCGGGCAAGCCAAGGGGTTAAGGATGGGTCCTGACTTACATTCATTAAACTTTCCCCACCCTTCTTCCTCCTGGTCAGGCCACCTCTGTTGGGGAAAGCAAGCTCCCCCTCCCCCCGTGACCCCCCTTTGCTGTTGGACTCCCTTGGGCCGGTCTGCAGGGAACGATCCCCGGGTCCTCCGGGAACCCTCATAGAGGCTCTTTGTTGCTCTCCCGTCGGAAAACAGGAATCCCTGGGCCCCCTTCATAGTGGGAGGTTCTCTTGCTTGCCCTGTGTGGTCAGCGCCGGTCTTCCTTCGACCCGGGTTTCCCTCTCTGCCATTCGACTCTGTTTCCTCTCGTCTGATCGCCGAGGTTTCAGTAGACAGGAGGGGTTCCCAGGGGTGGCCCTCCTGACAGGAGGCTCTTTAGCCTAGGAGAACGTCCTCCAGTCTAGGGTAGGAAACACACCTTTGCAGCCAGGTACATCTGCCCTGAGGTAAATACGCCATTTTTGTCCACCCTCATTTTTCTGAAGAAATATGATTTCTCCCTTGTTCCACCCACAGCAGTTTTAGTCTGATCATGAATGAAATATGAACCGTGCCCATTTCATACACTGTCTAGTGCGCCAGTCATTTAGCATCTAGACATTCTGATCATTCTGATCTAAGCATCATTTCTCTGGGCTGGTACGAACTTGTAACATGCTCCTTCTCCTACGATTCCATCCTATGCATACAATTCATATTGTGAAAGGGCAGGGGTTTTTTTTGTTTTTTTTTAAATCTAGAATAATATTGGGCTTGATATTTGGGCTTGATTTTACTGGTCAGATCTATTCATCCCACCCTCATCCCCTTTCTTGGACCATGATTCTATATATATATATTTTAATTAAGAACCAGGATGGTTAATTTTTTTTTTTCTTTTTAATAAATTAGCTCAGAACTGGCCTGCCGTGGATTTGCAGCAATGGAACGGGGATGAATTTCATACTGCAGAACTAGTACGAGTTCGGTAAGTTGCCGTGGTTTTGTAGAATATTTTTTCCCAGTTTGGGATTTTGAATAACCCCAAAGAATGCATCAGTATCAGGAGGGGTTAGCATACTGGTGGAGGATGGCCTGGGTTAGTTGATCTTCAGTAGCCCAAGTAGGGATGGGCTTGCGGGGCTGGCTCTCATCATCAGTGGAGTCATCACTATTGAGATCCATCCCATAATTATTCATGCCAAACTCTGGATGTTTGGGACCCTGTGGTGTCATTAGGCATGAGCTGCAGGGAGGTGAGTTCTGTATCTCTATTGTTACGTTCAGTTGTTTATTGTTGACCGTAGATTCCTCCTCCTCCTCCTCCTTCTCCAGTTTCCTGTATTTATGAAACTGCCCCTTTTCTTTAGGAGCCACCAATTTTCTGTCCAGGCAAGCAGCCTTCTCTTTCCATTCACGCTTCTGCTGTGCTGGAAGCTTTTCTTGTCTCTTTTTTCTTACGCTCCCTCTTGGCAGCCAGTTTTCCCCTCAGTTCTGCAGCCCTCTCATTATCCTGGGTAATTTTTTGCTCAAGGAGGTATTTCTTCTCCTCGACCCTCTGAAACAGACGTTTACGAGCTTGATGCACCTTGCGAATGCATTCCTCATGCTTCCGCTTCCACTTTTCCAGTCGCTGTCATTTCTCTTCCTTCACTTTCTTTAAAAAAACTCCCAATGGTGACTCTTCTTTTCCTTGAGATTGGTTTGGTTCGCCTCGTGGAATGATGTTGTGGAGCTGTTTTGGCTTGCAGAGCCAGGGTTCTTCATGGAACCACATTTCTTATGTACAGTGCACAAGGAAGTCTTGAAAGGATGGGCAACCTTACTAGCAGGGCACTGAGGGGACAATGACTTTTTCCTTGGACAAGCCTCTGTATGCTGCCCATCATATAACTCTTTCACTTTTCTCTTATAGGTGGCCTTGCGTCTGCCAGGTCGCTCCTGGACCTCAGCATTCTTTTCAGAGCTGTTCTCTTTGCTTTTGCCATCTTGTCGCTCTTCAATAGCTGCAGCCTTGGGGACTTTGTGAGAATGACTGAATGGTTGATCAGCAACCTCTTGATGAGAATGGGAAGCAGGATCCAACTGCAGTCGAGACTCAGCCATGTCTTCAGGCAATTTCTCCAGAGATACACGGCAGCTCACACGTCTACAACTGGATGACTGCTCCCGAGCAGTGCTTGTCCTGGATGTAGTCCTCCTGTTCATAGTTTTCTGGATTGATCTTTCCCTTTCCCTTACAAGAAGCATTTGAAATCCTGGCAGCCGGACATCTGGTCATCATCTGGTCACTTCATAGACGTTCTACCCATCAGACTTCGCCGCACAGACTGACGATTAGCTTTCGGTGTTTCAGTTTCAGTGGTGTTGATGATGACTACATTTGCTATTTTCAGCTTGCGTGCACACTGGCCATCTTTTATCATTACAATAAGAGGGATGTCTGAGTCAAAAAGCTGCGAAGCTTGAAACAAAAGTTGCAATGTTTCCACACAGTACTTACCATCCAATGATGATTCATTGGATGAAGCAGCCTTCTCAGTTTTCTCAGCTGCTGTTTTTTCAATCGTTAACCCTGCACTAAGCCCCTCATCTATATATCTAATTCCCAACTTGCCCCCGGTTTTCTTACGCTCCCTCTTGGCAGCCAGTATTATGGAGGCCTCAAATGATATTGCCTTGTGTCATGATCAGGTGCATATAACCTGGGTGATGTTTCAATTATATGCCTTCCTCTTTTAGTCCAAAAGATACAGTCTCAAAAGCAATTCAGAGACAATGTACCCTAATGGTACATAAGGCAAAGTTCTCCTCCTTTCTTTTCTTTCTGTTTTTTTTACCAACCATTGAAACCTTTCCTAGTTGGCTTCCAGAAAGATCTCATCCTGCAGAGAAATTACTACAAATTGTGCAAGACCACAGCTACTCTCACCCAGCAGCCCATTCACTTCAGTGGTGTAGCACTTCCTCGTGTCAGACCGGGATCTGACTTTTTTTAGCGTTATTTGGAGCACAGATATTCTTCCTCTGTCAATACTTGCTGTATTACAAGCAGCATTTGAAATCCTGGCAGCCGGGGATCTGGTCATCATCCAACAAGGAACGGCATTCTCTAAAGGACTGTCCAATAACCACTTCCAGTCAGGCGCTGCCATCCCCAACACTAGCCGTTAACTGCACATTGAATGAAGATACGCTCACTCCGAGTCTCACCAGGATGGTTAAATAAATACAAAACTGAGGGCCAATTCCTAAAAACAATAAATGTGAAATGTAAACATATAAATACCACAAAATTATTTTAAAAATACATAAATTTATTACAAAGCAACTTAAAAAGAGTTATGGGCCCAACCATAGCCTTAATACAAGATAAAATCATACAATGTACACAAATGAAACGTAATGCACCCGATGCGTTTCAGCCTAACTGGCCTTCTTCCGTGATCAAGCATAGATAGTACACTTAGGCTCAATACTGCAATAATAATACAAATAGTTAATCAATGTAGGACCAAAAACTAGTTTTAGAGTTATAATCAATGATGTAAGGCATAGGAGTATTATGGAGACCTCAAATGATATTGCCTTGTGTCATGATCAGGTGCATATAACCTGGGTGATGTTTCAATTATATGCCTTCCTCTTTTAGTCCAAAAGATACAGTCTCAAAAGCAATTCAGAGACAATGTACCCTAATGGTACATAAGGCAAAGTTCTCCTCCTTTCTTTTCTTTCTGTTTTTTTTACCAACCATTGAAACCTTTCCTAGTTGGCTTCCAGAAAGATCTCATCCTGCAGAGAAATTACTACAAATTGTGCAAGACCACAGCTACTCTCGCCCAGCAGCCCATTCACTTCAGTGGTGTAGCACTTCCTCGTGTCAGACCAGGATCTGAGAGACCAATCCCCATTCTGCCATGGAAGCTTCCCGGGCGGCCTTGTCCCAGTCACTTTCCCTCAGCCTAATCTTCCTCCCAGGGTTGTTGTTGCAAGCCAGGATAAAATAGAGTGTAAGATAATGATGTTGTAAGCCACTGGGGGGGGGGTAATAAAATATCGAAATAAACAATTTTCTGCTTTCCATCTAATTCTGTTAAAAAAAAATTAAACTTCATGCCATTTTTAAAATCATTTTAATAGTTATTAGGGGGGGGGTATAAAATATTGAAATAAACAATTTTCTGCTTTCCATCTAATTCTGTTTTAAAAAATTAAACTTCATGCCATTTTTAAAATCATTTTAATGGTTATTAATCATTTTCTCCTGGATATGTTAAGGCAACATGTGCCTATGCTAACCCAACTTGAAGAGAGGGGGGAGGGAGGAAGGTTGTGTAAGGTGTCCAGAAATCTATTATTTACAGTCTAGTTCTCTCCTTGCAATAGATGGCATGTTCTCCCTTTGAATCCTGGCAGCAGCCGAGGATTTTAATAAGACTTCACTGTTTTACTGTTCACATCCATTTAATCCGCAAAGAACACACGAACCTTGGCTACGGCATAAATTAGTTTGATCTGGAGCCGTCCTTCCTGAGCTAAGCGAAAAATCTGTGAGCTGGGGGCTAAAAAACTGTGAGCTAGCTCACACTAACTCACCTTAGAGGGAACACTGTTCGCAGGGAAGCCCTCCCGGCGAGGGTCTCCGGAACGCACCCTGAACGTGCTCACAGGCTTTTGGATCAAATCAGACGCACAGGTTCAGTTTGGCAGACTTCCGGGAAAGCGAAGTGATTGGCTACAGGGGTGGGGAGGATCGACAGGGAGATGGTCTTGGATCAAACGAAGGCGTGAGACACAGAGAGAGAGAGAATGTCTGTGCGCGCGTTAGGGAAGGCCACGTGACCGGAGAGGAAAAGGCGGCAGCCGAGCGAGGGTGGTGTCAGAGCGAAGGCAGCTCGGGACAGAGGCGCCTGTAGCAGTAACAGCAGGAGGAGCTGGAGCCCAGAGCTTGGCTGTCTCCCGGGGCTCCCGCTGCAAGACTGGGCGAGAGTGGAAGGGAAGCGGGCTCGGGAGAAGAGGGCTTGCGCGGCAGCCGGTCCGGAGCTGCGGGCTCGGAGCATGGCTAGCCTAACTTCGGATTAGTTTCGTGCCAAGCGGAGCCCAGCCGGGACTCCCCCGAAGCCATGCCGGGGCCGGGCTCCCCGACAGGCGCCAGACCGGGGCAGCGGCCGTCCTGAGCGCTTCTATGGGGGATCCCTCGCCTGCCGGGAGGAGGAGGAGCAGCGGGCCCCAGCAGCGCCCAGCCCCCCGCGCAGCCGCCGAGCCCTGATGGAGCCGGAGGAAAAGAAGATCTCGGTGTGGATCTGCCAGGAGGAGAAGCTGATCTCGGGGCTCTCCAAGCGCACCACTTGCTCGGATGTGGTGCGGGTGCTCTTGGAGGACAGCAAGCAGAGGCGGCGGCGGCGGCAGGGGCCCCGGCAGCCGGGGGAGGAGGAGGAGGAGGAGGAGCGGCAGCAGCAGCAGCAGTTGGCCTCGCTGCAGGAGTGCGGCGGGGGGATGCTGTCGGGCCCCCCGCAGTCTTACTGCATCGTGGAGAAGTGGCGGGGCTTCGAGAGGATCCTGCCCAACAAGACCAAGATCCTGCGGCTCTGGGCCGCTTGGGGGGGGGAGCAGGAGAACGTGCGCTTCGTGCTGGTGCGCAGCGAGGCGTCCCTGCCCAACGCCGGCCCCCGGAGCGCCGAGGCCCGGGTGGTTCCCAGCAAGGAGAGCCCCTGCCGCCATGGCTTGGGGGCCGCAGCCCGGGCCAGCCTGGCTCTGAGCCAGGAGCGGCAGCGCCGCGTGGTGCGCAAAGCCTTCCGCAAGCTGGCCAAGATCAACAAGCGGCGGGGGCCGCCGCCGCCGCACGAGGAGCCGCCGGCCAAGGAGGCGTCGGCGGGCGAGAGGATGGAGACCCTGGTGCACCTCGTCCTCTCGCAGGACCACACCATCCGGCAGCAGGTCAAGCGCATCCGCGAGCTGGACCGGGAGATCGACCGCTGCGAGGCCAAGGTCCACTTCGACCGCATGAAGCGCCACGGGGTGAACTACGTGCAGGAGACTTACTTGGTCGGCGGCGAGCCGGAGCCCCCCGAGGAGGCGGAGCAGCCGCCCGGCGGGCAGGAGGAGGAGGCGGAGGCGTCGGCGGGCAGCGGCGTCGGC
>NW_015160235.1:93673-101678 GCF_001447785.1 Gekko japonicus
TGGCGCGGCTGCAGGAGCAGTGGCGCCGCCAGGAGGAGCTCCTCGAGCAGCTGGCCGGCGAGATCCAGGAGGAGCTCAACGCGCGGTGGATGCGGCGGCGGCGGGAGGAGCTGGCGGCCGCCAAGGGCTCCAGCGCCAGCCTCTCCGAGACGGACTGCGACACCACCGAGCTGATCGGCGGCGGGGAGCTGCACGTGGAGCGGGAGCGCGTCAAGACGCAGCTGAGCACCAGCCTCTACATCGGCCTGCGGCTCAGCACCGACCTGGAGGCGGTCAAGACGGACCTGGAGTCCGCGCAGGGCGCCCGGGCCGACAAGGAGCGGGAGCTGCAGCACCTGCTCGGGGCCCTCCAGGCTCTGGAAGGGGAGCGGGAGGAGGCCCCTCCGCCGCCCGAGGACCGCGCCCTCCCGCCTCCCGCGCCCATCCCCGCGGAGGACTGGGCCGAGCAGGCCGCCCGCGGCTTGCGCAAAGACTGCGAGGAGAACGACGAGGACTCCGACACGGGCTTGAGTTCCATGCACAGCCAAGACTCGGACTCGCTGCCCGTGAGCGAGTCCCTCGTATAGCAGCCGGCGCCTCCGCCTTCCCAGGCCGTCGTCTCAGGGACACCACGCGGTTAGGCTCCCCCCTCGGTTTTGCCCGTCTGTGCAATAAGCCCCCCCCCATCTCTGGGATGAAGAATTTCTAAATTGTCTCTTTCTTTTTTTAATGACTCAGTTGAGTGTGTTTCCAGTATGACAAAATATAATGATTAATTTTTGCACCGCTTCGTAGTCAAATTTACGACCACCCATTACCTCCTCGGAAGGATAACTATTTTAAAAGTTCCGGGTTTTTTAATTTAAAGAGATTGCAACCGATATATTTTAACTGGTAAAGGGAAAACAATCCGCTTTGTTGTGACACATGCTGACTCCATAAAAGGTGCTTGTTTCTCTAAACCAAGAAATGGGGGGGGGAATTATTTTGTAAGGTATTTTTATCTCAGTTGTGGCTTTTGGCCACGAAACAAGATAGGGCTAGTCACTGACAGAGTTTAGTCTCTCTCCTTATTCGTTTTATTTTTTAGTTCAAAACAAAAGAAGTTTTTGCATTTCATTCAGTATGGAAATTCCCTAAGTTCATGCCTTTAATTTCATGCCAAAAATTAATTTTGGATGGGAATTCTAATTCTTGAATTTCCCTCTATACGTAGGACATTATTCATTTCTTTATATCATTTGTTTGCATTATCTGTTTTCTAGGGGGAAACAGAACCTTTAGCACCTTTTTCCATAATACAAAGCCAGCAGTAACAGTTTCATAATGTACCCTAAAATAATTAGTTTGTTCCTCCATAGAAGTAAAATAAAAGAGTGGAAGACATAGAAGCCACACTCTGGGTGATTAATAACTAGCATGCAAGAATGCGTGGTGTCAGAATGTTTGGGTCATATTCCAATTTATGTCCTACCGAGATGTCATCTGCACACACACATGAATAGGATTGCTGTGGATAGCTGTGTTGGTCTGAAGCAACAGTTTGAGTCCAGTGGCATCTTTAAGACCAGCAAAGTTTAATTCTGGGTATAAGCTTGGTCTAGTGGTTAACAGTGGTCGACTAATCTGGAGAGCCAGGTTTGATTCCCCACTTCTCCACATGCAGCCAGCTGGGTGACTTTAGGTCAGTCACAGTTCTCTCAGAGCAGTTCTCTCAGCCCCCACCGGCCTCACAGGGTGTCTGTTGTAGGGAGAGGAAGAGAAGGAGGTTGTAAGCCACTCTGAGACTCTGAGTGAATGGTGGTGTATAAATCCAACTCTCCTCCTTCGTGTGCATGCACACTTCTTCAGATACTGAAACATGAATAGGATGTAAATTCTGGTAATTGAAATGCTATTGATGGACCACTGAAAGCAAATGGAAACTAAACCATATACCCAAGGAAAACAAACAAAAAATCCCAACATCTGTTCCAGAGAGATGGATGGTGGCGATGGAGCCAGTTTGGTGTAGTGGCTAAGTGTGCAGACTCTAATCTGGGAGAGCCGGGTTTGATTCCCCACTCCTCCACTTGCACCTGGCTGGATGACCTTGGGCAAGCCGTAGTTCTGATAAGAGCTGTTCTTGAAAAAGAGCAGTTTCTGTCAAGAGCTCTCTCAGCCCCACCTACCTCACAGGGTGTCTGTTGTGGGGAGGGGAAGGGAAAGGAGTTTGTAAGCCACTCTGAGACACCTTCGGGTAGTGAAGGGTGGGGTATAAATCCAATCTCTTCTTCTTTGTTCAAACCCAAATTAAAGCCAGTAAATGTTTCCAGCTGGCCTATTTATGAAACCAACTGGTATAGTCTTCTCTTTAAACTAAGATTGCCTTAGGATTTAGTTTAGGCCAAAGTACCACACTTGAAGTCCCATTGCGTATAATGGTGCTCCAGTTATAACTTGTTGCGCATATACTTTCATGTGATGCTCAGCAGCAATAAAATCCTCAGTTGCTTCTACGTGGGTTCTTTTCTCTGCTGACGTTTCCAAAGTGGAGGAGCAACCACGCAAAATCATCCTTCAGTTACCCACTGTCTATGTTCCCCCTGTCCTTGTCCCACATGTTCTCAGACCTGTTTCATGATGGCCTTTTCTGAAAAAAATGCAGTCCAAAAGCCATCGGGATGGAAAGGTGTACATTATCAAAAATCCCACCCACACCAGCACTATTTCCCTTCTCCTCTAAAATAACTAGTAACTGGGACAAGATTTGCAGTAGGGACAAAGTAATGGAAAAACAGTGGCTAACAGGAAAGTGCAGAAAAACTACTGTATGCTTCTTTGCCAAGGCAAATGCAGAGGCATTTGCAGTGACAGTAAATGCAGAACAGAGAATCCTCGCCATGTAAAAGCAGCCCATTTTCCACTGGAAATGGGGAGTCAGCACCAGCAGTTGGTGAGGCGAGGCAAATGCTGACGCTCAAGGGCTTCCCACAGGCCCACTGGTAAGACTTAACCATGTTGCTTTTATAAATGAAATTCCAGTGGCACCTTTAAGACTAACAACTGCCATTTACCATCTCCAAGAATCCCCAGGTGCAGTAACAGGCAGGGGATTCAGGTTACTGCAGGCGATGGGCCATTAAGAGTAAAAGGTAATAAAACAAGCGCCTTAGCAACAATCCACACCCAACCTTGGCTCATTCCCCATAAGATTTCTCAGTATGATTTCCCTTCACGTTTCTTTAGGAATGCAAGGCTCTGCCACTGGTCTGTAGCTCGGGGTATAAGACGGACAGCTGGGAACAGTAAGATAAAGACTGATGAGTTAGAAATATTTACAAAAAGTAATAGGCAACTTTAAAGAGTACCGGAAATTATTTTTTTCAGGAATATGTTTTATGAATTTCTTTATAAATCAGAATGGAAGTGAAGAGGGAACGACAGGCGCTTTCCCCCTAAGAGTCCACTTTTCTGTGGAATGTTAAACATAATGCACTTGCAAACTGTGGTACCTGCTTGACTTAGGAAACAACACGAGTTCTTTTTCCACATTAACTGTACAGTGTGGTAATATACTAAACTAAAGCCAAAACTTACACTGGCTGCATTCACAGGGTGACAATTTTTTTTGTGATGCTTCTATGCAACCAAGAAAGCAACATTTTGTATGATTTCTCTTTACCAGAATAAGCAAATTGAAATGTAAAGGGCGTGATTAAAGGGAAAAGGTAGAACCAAAGGGGAGGGGGGAGATAAAAATCTAACAAATAAGCAAATAGAAGGAGAAAGGGGCTATACCAAAGGGACCCAGTTAACATTATCTCAGCCAGGGCCCATAGACACCGGGAACCGGCCCTGTGGGGAGTAGGTAGCTTTCATAAAGCAGGGTGGCATGCCTGAGCAATTTAAACAAAAATCTAAGGAATCATGTAGTCTTTGGCAAGAGTTTTGCAGCATGGAGTGCAAAGCGGTTTAAAGAACTGCTTTTGAAAAACCATCACAATTGGGCCGCTAATATACTGAGATTGAAGGAGTTGTGGAGTGTGTTATATGACAGGCGAAGGCAATGATCTAAAGAGGGTGGGTATGGGCACATTCGATGGGGTTGGAACCTCTGCGCCATATTACAGCCTTTGAACCCTTCCTTTAGTTCCAAAAGAGGCTTCGGCAGCTTGTCTTTAAAAAACACATGTTCAGAACTCCCTTGGCCATTTGGAAAGAGGTGAGTGGTTTTTTGGATCCTGTCCTATGTCTAACCAGTATTTCTGACAATTGTATACCCACATCTTCCCTTGCAATTACACTGACAACAAATTTGCTGTCTGGATAAAGTAAATGCAATATCCCTATAACTGTAGTGCTATCTTGAGCAAATACTTTCAAGTGGAAGCTCTATGTGACAACACAAATGTGTTTTAATGCGCAAAATGTGATACATAGAAAAACTCTCAGCCATTTAATGATAACAGGATCACAGTACTAGTCTTCTTTTCATTTTGCAGTTGGATTTGTAGTATTAACGGTATTTGGCTGAACCAGACCTGGAGAAAGGGAGATGCAGTATCTTGCAGTGTCTTTTTGACTTGCATTTCAGGTTGGAAGCCCAGACCACTATAAACTCATATGGTGACAAAGGAATTCTGTTAAGGTTTTGTAACAGTATAGCTGTATGACCTGATCTCAGCCTTCTCATTTACACCAGCCAAAAGGTTCCATATTAGCAGCACCATGTTTGGTTCAATGCTCTTTGCTGCTGAATGTATTGATTTCTTTTACCATAGAAAGCTTTACACAGGAGACTAGTATTCACACTACTGAAATGTTGTGGATTAAAAGATCAGGTGAGGGTGAAAACCCTGAGTGTTGTTTTAATGTTCATTTGTGGCATGGGATTGTTTACAGATTGTGTTGTGGTTTTTTTAAAAAAGAGAGAACAGACCTTTAATTTGTATAAAAATAGATCTCCACAGCTATGAGCAAAAGTTATATTCATTTTTAAAAAGTTTTCATTCTCTTTCATCAACATTAGAAATCCGATTTTCAGATACCCAAGTAAGCTTTTTAGCAGTTCACACTGTAAAAGTTTTAAATCAAGGGTATACCTGTGATGGTTCCAACTGATGAGGCTAATATGGCTTTGAAGCATTAACATAGTACACAATGTGTATACTACATTTAAGCCTGGTAAATTTCTGGAGAGGAGCTGCGGTGGCTCAAGTGGTTAAGACGCTGAACTGCAGGCTGTGGAAGGTCAGTAGTTCAGCAGTTCGAGACCCGGGTGCCGCATGATGGAGTGAGCTCCCGTCTCTAGTTCCAGCTCCTGCCAACCTAGCAGTTCGAAAGCAAGAAATTGCAAGTAGATAAATAGATACCACTTCGGTGGGAAGGTAACAGTGTTTAGCCTTGGTGTTTAGTCATGCCGGCCACATGACCATGGAGACGTCTTCGGACAGCGCTGGCTCTTCGGCTTTGAAATGGAGATGAGCACCGCAACCCTAGAGTCGGATTCGACTGGCTTTCAAGCAAGGGAAACCTTTACCTTTACCTTAAATTTCTGGAAGTTAAATGTGGGGGGTAGTCTGTTGTTGTTCAGTCACCACAGTTGAGTCTGACTCTTCTCGGCCCCATGGACCACATCACACCAGGCCCTCCTGTCCCTCTCTCATGGATTGCTGCCTTGGCATGGTGCGGGGGCTTGCGTGGTTTGATGAGGCTGCAGGCTATGCTGTGGAGGGCCACCCAGGATGGACAGGCCACTCAGACAAAATGTGATCCACTGGAGAAGGAAATGGTGACAAGTGTTCCCTCTAAGCTGAGTGAGTGTGAGCTAGCTCACAGTTTTTTAGCCTCTGGCTCACACATTTTTGTCTTCGCTCAGGAAGGATGGCTCCAGAGCAAACTAATTCATGCAGTAGCCAAGTCGCTCACTCACAACTTTAAAGTAGAAGTTTTGCTCACAAGACTCCACAGCTTAGAGGGAACATTGATGGTGACCCACTCTGGTTTCTTTGCCAAGAAAAACCCATGGACAGTAACAAAAGGGGGTAGTCTAGAGATTACTAAATTCTGTCTGTGGCTGCCATTCTCTGCCTGTTTCCCTGGAAATAGGTTCCATTGATCTCAGTGTGATTTGTGTGAATTTGCAAAAAAATCATCCTGTGCAATTCTACGCAGTGTTGCACCCTTTTAAGTCTCTTGTCTCTGGTGTAGTTAGAAGGATATAACTGTTTCAGATGGCACTTGGGGGTGGACTGGCCATTTAACTTACAAGGAAATTTCCTGGCAAGCCATTGTTGTAGAGTGTCACTGGTGGCCAACAGCAAGCAGAGCCATACCCCAGGACCTGCCAGTGGTTCAAGGGCCACTTGGCTCAGAACCTTCATCAGTAATGGTAAGTGGTGTCAGCTTAACAAATGCCTCCTCCTGCACTGCTGCTAGTTAGGAGGAGAAAGTAATTGGTAAGTTAACGGCCATTGTTGGCATTCATGAGTGGAGTGATCCCTGCAATTGGGGGGGGGCACTCAGCTTGGCTTGGTCCATGGCCATTTTCAGCTCTCAGCCTGCTCCTGAATGCACTGTTAGGGACAAACTAGATACTTGCTTTTTAAAAGAACTGGTTCTGGGTTTCCTAGCCCCAGCTTCAGTTCCCAGAGTATTCTGTGCACACAGAACAAGAAAGACAGGGAAATAACTCTTCCCCCAATGCCCTTTCAGTGCAGAAAATAGCTGGGGGGGGGCAGGGCTTTCTTCCCCCTGTGGCATGTGGCAGTGTTCCGAGCCCAAATGGGCTCTATTTTGTTTTTTAATTGCCATCCATGCAGCCAAAGTATTTGAGCTTCAGTTTCATTATCTGGCCTTCCAGGGAACAGTCAGGGTTGATTTCTTTTAGGATAGACTGATTTGATGTTCTTGCAGTCCAAGGGACTCTCAAGAGTCTTACACTTGGCTAAAATTGCTGCTGTCCCTTTATTTGCTTCAGAATGGTAAAATTTCATACTTACTTCGCACAGATAAAAACGAGCAGCAAAGAAAGGGTCAATTATCTGTGAAAATAATATGTTAATTTAGTTTTGAGAATATGGAAGGGTTCATACTGTAGTAGTGCTTCAGTTACTTAATGTGCATGGTGCTAGGAAGCATCACTGAGATGATATCCTCATTTCCCTCCTTGGACCTGGACAAAACATTAGCACTTAAACCACATTTCTCTGAGGTTACTATAAAAGTGCTGACTAGCAGGAATCAAGGTGAGCTGATGGGATGTGGTCCAGAAGACAATGCCCCATGATTAATACAATTGTGTTAGGCCCAAAGCTTCTATCCAGGCTGCTGTTCTTGCTAGGGTGGAGGCCATTTTCTCAGTGTAAGGGTGAGGCCCAGTTTGGCTTGCTGTGTGATTATAACTATTATTACAGACATAATGGGCAGGTAAGTAAAACAGTTGTGGGCAGCATCTTTTTTCATGTAAGTTTTAGCTACACTAAGCATATGAAAGCACCACATTATAGGGGGAAAGCAACAATAGAACAAGCCATGGTACACTGTGTTGACATGCGTCACTGAGGTACTGTAAAACATGAGATGAAATCCAGGAAACAAAGCTGAAAACTGAGAGCGACATTTATGTACAGCCTTCTGTGATGGTCAACAGAATTTCTCTATTTACAATGTAGTTTCATTCTTGCATTATTCCTCACCAGGCATGATTATGAAGGAGGCCAGAGCTGGTATGTCCACAACTGCATATGGGAAAGAAGCTTTTACATGTTGTGTAATGGTATAACACACCCCTAACCCTTGAGTGAGATATCAGAGTAAATATACACCAGTTTGGTGTAGTGGTTAAGTGCGCAGACTCTAACCTGCTGGATGACCTTGGGCAAGCCATAGCTCTGGTAAGAGCTGTTCTTGAAAAAGAGCAGTTTCTGTCAGAGTTCTCTCAGCCCCACCCACCTCACAGGGTGTCTGTTGTGGGGAGGGGAAGGGAAAGGAGTTTGTAAGCCGCTCTGAGACTCCAAGTGAAGGGCGGGGTATAAATCCAATC
>NW_015160235.1:102254-106737 GCF_001447785.1 Gekko japonicus
CCACATCTACACCTCTGACAGTTGCCTTCCCTGTGCTGATCATCTCGTTGAAAAAAAACAACTACCACCACCTTGATACGTTTCTCCAGAACACAGTTTTAAAATCACCATCTTAAAGATATTAAGTACTGTGGGTGGGAAGAGACCACTTACTAAATTACTGTACTTCAAAAGTTTGTATATGGTGGCTGACAGAGAGCGGTAAGATGGTTGTCTGTAGACTCCAGTCCACATAACATATTGTTCCCATGGCCTTGCTTCCTAGTTTCCCAAATGTTTTTGGCAATATAGGCACTATTTGGTAGCTGGCCATTCTTGAGAGCCAGTTTGGTGTAGTGGTTAGGAGCATGGACTCTAATCTGGGATACCCGGGTTTGATTCCCCACTCCCCCACATGTAGCTGCTGGGGTGACTTTGGGTCAGTCACAAGTTCTTTCAGAGTTGTTCTCTCAAAAGCAGTTCTCTAGAGAGCTCTCTCAGCCCCACCCACATCACAGGTTGTCTGTTGTGGGGAGGGGAAGGGAAAGGGGATTGTAACCAACTCTAAGGCTCCTTCGGGTAGTGAAAGGCGGGGTGTAAATCCAATTTCTTCTTCTTTTCTGCCCCAAATCAATATAGTTAATGCTGCTTATCTCACACCTAGAGTCTGCCCAAGAGTTCCTTCTCAAAGCATGTATTGATCTGTAATTCATCCCTAAATTTATTACATTCCTGTGCCCTTAAAGCATATACTACTCTCAACTGAAAGGCGGTATGGGGCAGTGGGAAGAAATTTGGGCTTAGACTAGGAAAGACATGTTCAAGATCCTTGCTTGGTCAAGAAGCTCATTTGGTGGCACTGATGAAGCAATTAACTCTCAACTGAAACTCCCATGAGGACGTTGAGATCAGGGGTGGCCAAACTTGCTTATGATAACAGCCACACGGAATAAATGCCCGATGTTTGAGAGCCGCAAGACGTGAACAAATATTGCACATTTTTATTGGAAAACATGCAAATTTGCTTTTCATTAACATTAAATTAGACTGTGTGAAAGAGCCACGTGCAGCTCCCAAACTGCAGTTTGGCCACCCCTAGTTGAGATGAGAAACAGATTTTCTGACGTGTGCCATCCGGAGCCTTCTTTGGAGAAAGAGTGGGAAACAACCCGCAGCTTCTGGCCAACCTGGTGAGACTGGATGGCTTGAGAACACGAAGCCGTCACAAAGAGCCTTTTCATATGCACACACATATCCTATCATCACTGCAGTTCCAAAATTGGCAGGCTAGAAGCTGGATCCAGGCAGCAATCTGGGCAAGTGTCCATTTTGTCCCGTCTGCAGAAGCCTGGTCCTAGAGGTCAAGCTCTGGCATCTGGCAATTTAAATCCACAATTTATGTGCTTGCTTACTTACAGCTCACTATCTCACAGTGCTATAAAAAGCAAGTAGATGAAATCAAAGGGTTATTCATGCTCAACCATGATCATTACCTTTCCCGGCCTTTTTTGTGTATGTGTACTCTTTGTTGGAAACCGGAGCCAAATGAAAGGGAGCTAAAGAACAGATGTTGGCAAAGTGTGTTCTTTTGCTGTCCCAAACTGACTTAAGTGTAACTCTAGAGAAAGTATGATGGGAAGGCAAGATTTAGTCTGCCTACTTACCTACCCTTCCATATGGGGGAAGGCTACTGATAAGAAAGTGGAATAGAACAGAGAGGAGGGAATTAGCTGGTATAATCTACCGTAAGTAAAGGTAAAGGTTCCCCTGCTCGAAAGCCAGTCGAATCTGACTCTAGGGTTGTGGTACTCATCTCCGTTTCAAAGCCGAAGAGCCAGCGCTGTCCGAAGACGTTTCCGTGGTCATGTGGCCGGCATGACTAAACACCAAGGCGCACGGAATGCTGTTACCTTCCCACCGAAGTGGTACCTATTTATCTACTTGCAATTTCTTGCTTTCGAACTGCTAGGTTGGCAGGAGCTGGAACTAGAGACGGGAGCTCACTCCGTCATGCGGCAACCCGGGTCTCGAACTGCTGAACTACTGACCTTCCACAGCCTGCAGTTCAGCGTCTTAACCACTTGAGCCACCGCAGCTCCTAATCTACCATGATCGTATTTAAAAGTGACTTGCACTATTTCTGCTACTTTATTGGAAGGGAGTTGAGAGTGCTAATGTCTCAGGAATCCTGGCTCCTTAATAAGACCTTTGATCACTCTGTGTGATGTAGTTTCTCATGCTCTGTTCATCTCAGATTCAAATGCTGCAGGAGAGAGAAAGCGACTACAAAGGGTGGGATTCCATGGCCTGAACTGTACATGAAATCAGGCCAGCAATTCAGCCTTTTCCATAAAACGATGCATAAGCCCAAGTCCCAGAAATGAGCATATTGGCTGGGCTGACTTTTTTTTTTTAAAAAAAAACCCCTATGAACTATTTCAGTTTTATCATTTTTAAAAGAAAAAAAATGCTCCCCTTGCTCTGCTAAAACAAGCGGAGACAAAGCAGAATTGTGAATGGGAACTCCACTGAAAATGTCGCGAAGGCGGACCTATATTTATGACCAAGTTTGGAGTCATATTAGAATTTGTTAGAAGGTGCTGCTCTGTTGACTTGGATGGATTTGCTCTAGTTTATACTGGACTTGAACTAGAGCTGGGAGCTTTGATTTTATTCTTTTTAACCTTGGCCTTGTGCGAAAATGATACCTTCGCTTATAAAACCTGCTCAGGTCGAGGAGTGTCAAATATAACAGCGCTGATAACCCAGGTATACAAAGTGAATTGAGAATGCTGAAGTGCACTGCATGTCTAGGGTTACCCTAGTTACATGTAATTATTGGCAGATGACCTCCCTACAATTAGCATGCTATAAACCTGGTAAGTGCTGCTTTCAGCTTCTGGAGCCATCTCTGGTAGTGCACCATTTCCTCCTTAAACACAGGCCTCATCTTTCTGGGCTCAGCCCACTACAGGCACTGTGATGCCACGATGCAGGCAAAGTTAGAGGTCTTGCTGATGAAATCAGAGCTACGCATATTAATATATGCCATATAGTTTTTAATGGATGTATTTTAATGATGACACACACACATATGACCTGCAACCAATTTAGAGTCCTCAGGTCTATTCTCACAGCAGCCATAGCCCATAGTGAACACAACTGGATATGTTGCCTCAGAGGAACAGATTTCCTCCTCCAGAGTAATCATACTGGAATGTGTTGGCCTGTTGTGGAGGATGAATTCTTAGGAGTTCAGATAAAATAATTACCTGTAATGCTAACACAGCCCTGACCTGGATAGCCCAGGCTAGCCCCATCTCATCAGAACGCAGAAGGTAAGTAGGGCTGGCCCCACTCACTTGGATGGGAGCCCATCAAGGAATACCAGGGTTGCTACGCAGAGGCAGGCAATGGCAAACCACGTCTCAACGCCTCTTGCCTTGAGAACTGCCAAAGTGTCACCATAAGTCACCTGCAACTTAAGGCAAAAAACAAAACAAAAAACGAATAATTCTAAGTTTCTGCATTTGGGGAAAATGAGAGTTAACAAACACTCTCCTGTCCACAAGTAGTTGTCCACAAAGTGACTGAAAGCCCGATCAGTTGTAATCTGTGGAAAGGTGGTATAGTATAGCATCACAAGCTTGATCTACAAGCAAGCACACTAAACATAAGTGAAATCTCAGCTCACCGATGAGCTCATTAGGTGGCCATAGGCAAGCCATTCTTGGCTTCTGCGCCTGTCTGTAAAATGGAGATAATTAATTAGAGACCTGACAGATAAATGGTCCAACCCCTATGCAGAGCCCATTTACTTCAATGGACTTAGAAGAGTGTAACTCTGCTTTGGATGGCTATGGAAATTGTCTAGAGCTTACTGATATAACATGTGGAGAACCTTTAGGAAAAGTGCTGTACAAAGATGAAGTGTGAAACTGTAGGACCAAAGTGTCCTGGATGCAATTACTTCCACAACACTCTCGTAGCAGCAAGATTTGTTTATTAGGAGACAGAGAGGTTCCAAGCACGGACAACTTCGGTGTCAGAACTGGGTTCCAGACACCAGTCCCCCCCCAATATAGTAAAAGCAGGAAAACCCAAATATGCCAAATGACCAATCACTTCTCTCATTCAGCCCACCACATGTCTGCCTCTGCCCCTACAACTGCCTCTAACAGCTGCAAGCTAACAGTTACACTATCTAGAAGCTACACAACTACAAGGTCATACCAACGGTGAGATCATACGCATCCCAAGATGTTTACAGCACACTCGAGAGGCCCCTGCGTGAGAAGTGTTATGAGCAGGGCTCATTTCGTAGAAAAAGAGGTGCAGGAGCTCATTAGCATAACTCATTAGCACAACTTATTTGCATATGACACACCCCCTGACGTCACCGGAAGTGTGTCAGAAGGCAACACCCACCGCTCAGGTTCCACTGGACTTTTGGATTGCTAGCTATCGGGGGGGGGGGGGGGGGGAGAATACGCGATGTGTTCGC
>NW_015160235.1:106834-107474 GCF_001447785.1 Gekko japonicus
CCTTACTGCCGGAGCGCTGCTCCTGTGCACTCCTGCAGGAAATGACCCCTGGTTATGAGGTAGCACTAACCAAGCAAAGCAGACAGCCATACACAATCACCCCCCCCCCAATTCCCAGCAGAGAAGATAAACAGAAGTGGAAAGGAACAAGGTTACAAAAGGACTGTAGAAGTACATGTGAATCCACATGGAAATACATGGCAAGTGAGGCCCGAGCTTGACACAGAGCACCCAAACATACAGACACATACAGGCAACACCTTTTTTTGGGGGGGGGGAGAAATGCTAAACTTTTTTTAACATATTTATTAAGGGCAATTTACATTGTAACTGACTGAATAAGCAGGTCAGTTTGTTAAATGGCATAACAAGTCAGGTAAGTTAGGTTAGCTACCAATTCAAAATACAAGCTTGCTGGTGCAAACAAAATGTTTGCAGGGGCACTGGCTGTCACTGGGGGGATACAGGCTCTACAACTATCCTCTCCCCATTCTGCCATTCTACCTTGTATTCCAGAGGTTACAAGCGAAATATTTGCCCACAGCCTAGCAGGTGAAACCTGAGAATAGAAAATGGAACATGAAACAAATGAAACCACTGCTGCTTGTATATAATCAGAAAATCAGTGATGGAACACTAA
>NW_015160235.1:107525-127254 GCF_001447785.1 Gekko japonicus
TTTTTTGGGCAGAAAGCCCACGTCACTTTGCTTATCTGCTGAATCGCTTCCTTTCCTCACACAACTGTGAAAGCAAGATAACAGAATAACAGTCAGGTTCAGAGACTACCATTATGTTTAGCAGTCAGATCAGTATATGAAACTTATTTAAGAATGCAGGTGATTCATTTTGGAGTTTGATTAGTTAATGATCAGTGCATATCCTTACTGACCTCACTGTTTGCTAACAGCTCTGGGGTTCATACTCTTAGGGAAGAAAAAACTAAAAGTGGTGGCTTACACAGCCTATCTGATGACTGTAGGTCTTGACCCTTGACCAACACGTGAGGAGAACTGTGGCACGTAGAACACACAAAGAAATTAGGGCGCAGCAGAGTGAGTGTTAAGCCTTCCCAAACCACAGGTATTCAAAGTGATGGCGAATTCAACAGGGATTCTGTTTATTAAGGCAACAAGCAGGCAGCCTCCAGACAGTGCAACAACTCAGCAATTACTGGAAAATGGAAGTAAAAAAAAGAAGAAGTGCGGATGCTAGAAATGTGCATCCCAGACCTTTACTACAGTACCAAGCGTAGGCTTCATAAGGGACCAGGAGAGGAAATGTCTATTTACTCCATTCTCCCCAGTGCGGATTCAAAGCAGCTTACATCATTGCTCCATTCTGCCCTCACAACAATCTTGTGAGGTAAGTTTGGCTGAGCGTGTGTGACTTGCCCAAGCAAGCTTCCATGGCAGAATGGGGATTCAGACCTGAGCTTCCCAGATCCTAGCCTAACTTATATATCTTAAGAGCCTTTTCAAATAACCAGTTCATGCAATGGCAGCCATGTTATTGATGGCAACTTTCAACATCATTGTTGGTAGCACAGGGACTGCCGCTGCAGAGCTCTTTCTCATTTCCCTTATCACTGCCGAAAGTTTGAGGCCACTGTAGAGGAGCCTGTTCCAAAGCTCTTTCTTGTACCTTTACTGTGCTTCAGTCACATACCTTGCCTCAGCTGGTGGTAGAATGCCTGAAAGCTGGAACTGGCTGGCTACAAGAAAGCTACCTGAGTGGGCTCTAAATACCTATGCTATAATCGCTCCATGAGTGGCACTGTGTTTCCACCTCTTTCTTTTCCTCCGTTACTCACAAAGGGTCACAATTTTGACAGGTAGTGTCCTTTTTAGGCCCCGGTCACATGGCAAGGTTGCCACGGGAGAGGCATGGGAGTCCTGCGGATTTTCCGGGTGCAATCTCACCCCAACATCTGGGAAGCGCAGTGCTCCCGTGGTGAACCCGTGGCTCCCCACAGAAGGTGCGGAGCTAAAAACTAGTACCTACGAGGTACTAGTTTCCTGAAACCACGGGCCAAGGGCAGGCATCTGATCGCATTCCCGGTGGACTTACGTGGCATCCGGCGCCCACCGCTGTTCATCTCCGCAGGTTGCGCAACAGCGCCCAACAGCGCATGCGCACAAAGAGCGATTCTAATGTCCTGGCCCCACTGGTGGACCTCCTGATGGCACTGGTATTTCTGGCCACTGTGTGACACAGAGTGTTGGACTGGATGGGCCTTTGGCCTGATCCAACATTGGCGTCTCTTATGTTCTTATGTTCTTATGATTGCTAGTGCGATCGCTTCTGTGCTGTGCTGCAGGATACCCATCTGATCGGCATTTTCCCCGAACCACGGGACCTCGACAGGGACGTGTGCTCGGGCAGCCACGCGTTAGTTTCCTCCGAGGCAATTAGCCACGCCTCCCCCCCCGCGATATCCGGCCTGTGTGACCGGGGCCTTAGATAGCCTTGGTCCTGACGAAGCATCTTCCGAAAGAGCATTTTGAAGCCCAGGGGCAGTGCACAGATGTTACTGCTTGCCAACAGGTCATTTTAATACGAACTTTGGCTAAATGAACTTAGGAAGCTTAGCCCAAAAAGGGAGGGGAGGAATTAAACAAACGTAGCAAAATCAGGTCAGTATACAGCATAACCAAAATAACTTCTAATAGAAACTACAGAGAATGACCTTAGAAAGGGCAATTGTGTAATGCTTTGTAGTGTCTAATTTAAAACATTATAGCCTTTGTTTTTCTTTGAGCCAGATTCTAGTAGCAGTTAATTGATGCTGCAGTCATTCTGCAACATGAGAGTAACACAGAGTACATGTGTAAAAGCCTGTTAGTAAAGGTAAAGGTTTCCCTTGCTTGAAAGCCAGTTGAATCCGACTCTAGGGATGCGGTGCTCATCTCAGTTTCCAAGCTGAAGAGCCAGCGCTGTCCGAAGACGTTTCCGTGTTCATGCGGCCGGCATGACTAAACGCCGAGGTGCATGGAATACAAATAGCTGCAACGATCTGGGACTGAAGTTAGAGCATATAAATTAGAGAACGTAATTTACAGAATGGTTGGAACTTAAGTCCCGTTCAGGGGAGAAGGAGCAGGGTATAGATTTGATAGACAAATAACTTCAGCATTGCTCATGTTAGAAACTAAATATTCCAAAAGAGTATAGTCTCAAAATCATTCATCCCATACAGGAAATAATATGCAATCTGTGGATGTAATAGCATCACATAGGGTTGAATCCAGACTAAATCCACCAATTGCTGCATATCCCTCTCATTTTGTCACTTCAGGGCTTCCCACCCTCCAGGAGCAGCATTTAATGCACACTGGATCCAGTGAAGGATTGTGATTTAGTTCCATCTGTGCTTTTATCACCACAGAGGTGGTAATGTGCCACTCCAATTCTTTTCCTTTCGCATAAACACTATATTGACACAGCCGAGTGTGATATCACAACGTGGTGTGCCAGGGCAACAGACCGCTCCACCTTTTCTAGGCCTGAGGCTGCATTTTTAAACAGGCATTCCCGAGTGCATGCAACTTTGTGGAAAAGGGATGGCCCATGGCTCCACCAGACTGTGGTTGTGAACATGATCCCTAGAATTATTTTGCCCTTGGCAACGAGGCAGGGAGGTTCAGACAGATTTCACAAGAGCATCTTAAAGAGCTTTCAGACCTCTCTCATGCTCTTGTTTTTACAACAGAAACGCAGCTTGCATCTGGTTTATAAATCGATGGATGACAATGCAGGAAGGTAGACTTACAATCGCAAGTCAACATTCCTGCATTTTTAAATGTTATACTAATCCTGTATCCACCCCTTTCCCAGAGTTACATACACTAGGGAATGCCCTTTTCATCATATCTCAATAACCTCCCAGTTTGGATGGGTCTCTTTGATAACTGTTTATAGGTACAGCTCCCTTACTTTATTCTTCTTTTCCATGACCAGATAAAGCAGGTAAAATTGTCACTATATTGGTAGAGGAGCTGCGGTGGCTCAAGTGGTTAAGACGCTGAACTGCAGGCTGTGGAAGGTCGCTAGTTCAGCAGTTCAAGACCCAAGTTGCCACATGACGGAGTGAGCTCCCGTCTCTAGTTCCAGCTCCTGCCAACCTAGCAGTTCGAAAGCAAGAAATTGCAAGTAGATAAATAGGGACCACTTCGGTGGGAAGGTAACAGCGTTCTGTGCACCTTGGTGTTTAGTCATGCCGGCCACATGACCACGGAAATGTCTTCGGACAGCGCTGGCTCTTCGGCTTTGAAACGGAGTTGAGCACCGCAACCCTAGAGTCGGATTCGACTGGCTTTCGAGCAAGGGAACCTTTACCTTTACCTTATATTGGTAGAAGAAGGAAGGTGAGTGATTTTTACCTGGTTCTCCCTTAGCACTGATGCCCCTTGTGCCATGGTGCATTTTGTCCACCAGGTTCCTCTGACAGCTCTGCACCATTGTCTTTCTGGGAATCGCAAGGGACTGATTGGGGAGGAGGAAAAGACTGCATCTATGAAATAGCCTTGTGCTCTTGGTTTGTAGGCTCTAACCCTCTATTATGTTATTACAAAAATAGGCATCAGCTTTCCTGACAGCTGTCCTGAAATAAACTATGTTTCATCCAAGATAATTAGCAGTTCCTGAACAGCATTGGCAAGAATTTTCCACCCTGTTCATTGGAACAGTGGTGTTGCTGGTCACTTTTACATTTGACTGTTAATTGTGGGCCTTTGATTGGCTCTGCACAGAATAGTTGGACCATGAGGCAAGTCTTGGTAAGGAGTATGACCAACTGCATACAGTTGCAAGTTAGGAATAGGGATGGTTTGATGTTTGCAAAGAATGAGGCATTCAGAATTAATACTTAACCTTGTCCACAGTCTCCGTTTTTCATCATGCCGAGCACTTCATGTAATCTCTTCAAGGACTTGCTTGTATGCTAAGTGGTTTTGTATCTGTGCAATGGCAGCATTCAGTAGGGTGAGAGCCAGGTAGCCAATGAATGCAGTTAATGCATACAAACACACATCAACAGGCTTAGCTTTGCAAGTCAGGCGGGGAAGTAAAATGGGGCGAGACTGGGATACCAGACTGACGAGCCATGAATGCAGCTCCCCAACCATTCCCACTTAAGCAGGACTGAGACAACCAAAGAAAGCACCTCTTTTGTGAGTGTTTTTTTAAAAGGGCACTGGGCTAACAGATGGGGGAGGGGAGCCAGGGTAAAACTAGTAAGAATCCATATTCACAAATATTTGTGATTTGTGCCTGAGACAGCCATGCAAAATTGACAAGGCTAGAACACAGTGGTTTTCAGATCAGAAAGACAAACCATGCAGCCCCCACCCCCCACTAGATTAAAACACCTCATTTATTTCATTCGTTTTTAACACAAAGATGATGGCTGAGGGACGAGGGGGGAAGCATGATGCCTAGATTCAGCTTCCAATAGACAAAACATTTTTTTTTGAGTGCTCAAGAGCGCTGTTTGTAATCTATGATCAAAGCACAGTCCCGAGAAACAGATGATCCATGGCTAGGAGACCGAATCCTTATTTCCAGCTCTGCCACTGACCTGCAGTGTTAACTTGGGCAAGTCTCTCTTCACCTCTTTTGCGACCTTGAGGAGATGTCTTCCACCTTTTCCCATCAAATAAAATGAGCCAAATGCACAAGTTGTAGAACTCTATGTGCTCGTTAAGTAGCATTGCCTCATAATAATAGATTCTGAGCTATTTCCTTAGTGATGCTGGGAGGATAGGTAGTTTACTGACGACTGCATTTCTGTAGCTGACTCACCAGAAGAGCTCTGCGATACCTTTTGAAGGATACTGTCATGCTTTAACTAGCCACATTGTTTACTTAATTTGGTTATTTAATTATAATCTATAATAGACATACTTTTATCAGTAAAAATATAGTTTAAAGCAGCTTTTTAGAACGCAGAGCAAGGAAACTGTTTAATCTGTGTTCCAGTTCAGAGAAAGTATAATACTGTGGTTTTTGTTAATCTACAGTTGTTTGTGTGAAGCAGCATACTCAAGTATATGTCTGACAACGACTATAATTCAAAGAATTGTGTTTGTGTGGGGGGGACTGTCAGGCATTTTAAATGCTTACTGAATTTTAAAATTCTGATCCAGCAAGGAAGAGCTGCATGCAGAAGTGGGCTTATGTGTATGCAGACAGTGTAGAGGTGAGTGCACACTTGGAGATGCCACTGCACTGTGATGCTTGCCTGGGTCCAATGAGCAACCTGGACACATCTCTTGATGCTGGATGTACTTCTAACTGCAAATCAACCAACCATCCAATAAATCAAATATTTCCATATAGATGATAGTAAAGGTAAATGTTTCCCTTGCTCGAAAGCCAGTCGAACCCGCCTCTAGGGTTGCGGTGCTCATCTCCGTTTAGCCGAAGAACTAGCGCTGTCTGAAGACGTTTCCGTGGTTATGGGGCCAGCATGACTAAACGCCAAGGTGCACGGAGCACTGTTACCTTCCCACCAAAGCGGTACCTATTTATCTACTTGCAATTTCTTGCTTTCGAACTGCTAGGTTGGCAGGAGCTGGAACCAGAGATGGGAGCTCACTCCGTCATGCGGCACACTTGGGTCTTGAACTGCTGGACTACCAACCTTCCACAGCCTGCAGTTCAGCGTCTTAACCACTTGAGCCACTGCAGCTCTTATATATATATGATAGGCACACTTATTTGACATAATGGTTTCATATAGGGTTGCCAAATGGGGCCGGGGGGCGGGGACTGGCTGCTACGAATAGATATTTAAATTATTAAAAAAAGTGCTCCCTTCTCATTTGGTGGCCAAAGTATTTGAGCTTCAGTTTCATTATCTGGCCTTCCAGGGAACAGTCAGGGTTGATTTCTTTTAGGATTGACTGATTGGATTTTCTTGCCGTCCAAGGGACTCTCAAGAGTCTTCTACATAGGGTTGCCAAATGGGCCCGGGGGGCGGGGAATCCCCCGATTTCAAGGCCCAATTTCTGCCACGGCGGAATTGGGCCCTGGGGGGAACCCCGCCCCCGAAGCTGCGTCACCGGAGGTGACACAGCCACGTTGCTGACGTTGGGGGCGTGGTTGAGCTCGTTGGGAGGGAAACTATATGGTTTCCCCCCCGATGAGTTCGGCCACGCCCCCAACGTCAGCAACATCGCACGTCACTTCTGGTGACGTGCTGCTGGTGCGCGCGCATCCATCGAGACCTCCCGGACGCCGGCAAGGCTCCCCCGCTCCGAGGGGTGAGTCGACTTGGCAACCCTAGTGTCATGTGATTTGACAAAACATAAATAAGTGAAGAAAACCCTCTCAATAGACAAATATAAAGCATTTTTCAGCCTCTCCAGTGAAAAGGGGGTTGTAAGTCAATGAAGAATGCTGCAATCAGCCACAGGACAGCAAGTGTCACAGTTGTCACAGGTCCGCAGGGCCGTGAAAACAGAACTTTTTAGGCAGGCGTTCCGCTAGGAGCGACGTCCTACCAGCAGCGCCCTGTGTGAACTCCGATCAAACACGACCTAGCGTGGTGGCACCGCTGAATGTGTCCCTAAACTGCACTTTATTTTTATCGCCATCAAATGAATGTTTTATATTGACTTGTGTATGTTTTTAAATGATGTATTTTATTCTATTACTGTAAAATGTATACTGCTTATCAGTTTTTGTAAGCTGCCTTGAGCCCGCCTCCGGGGAGGGCAGTATATAAATCAGACAGACAAATAAATAAATTCCTTGAACTTTCAGTTTTGGTGTAAATGATATCATTCTGTCCTAAGTTAAGGCCTACATTTCCAGAGGATATTCTAGAAACAGCTGTGCTAAATCAAAGAAGAAAAACTACTTTTCTTAATCAAAGAAGAAAAAATATCTTTTGCCAAATGACTATAATATTAAATGTTGCACTGAAAACACTGTCTGGCCAATGCACTCCAGGTGATTGTGCTTCTTAAAAGAAGCAGGTAATGAAAGTCTCCAAGAATACTTTTGGAAATGCAACCAAACTGACTAGATTGTATTTCATGGTATAAGATGTTTAATATTATGTCATCTAAGCAGTTCACCTTTAGAACATTTATAACATGTTTCACATGGGTTAACTATGCATGTACTTAAACCCACTTCTCCATTTTACTGTATTAACAACTGTCCCCATAATTATTGATGCTGATTGTTTTGGAAAGCCCTGGGGAGATTTTCCTCATTTTTATTTATTTAATCATTTCTGTATCTTCATTCAGTTGGTTTTTTCTTTACCATTTTGCAAGAACAATCATTCCCCCAAGTTCTTCACTGTTAAAGCTGGGGTTGAACTTTCAGGCTTGGGCTAAGTCGGAAGTCAACAGCACCTTCTGGACGTGATCAACACACGACCAGAACAAAGTAGAATTAAATCACTTTTTATTAAATTCCATATGCATTCAGAAGATGTCCTTCCTTACTTACAGTCAATCAGAGTGAATAACTGGTGAAGTTCACATCTTTTGTAATCTAATTCAGTTCACTGGCTCATGGTGAAAAGGATTGCGCGTTCCCACCTCCTTGCCGTTTAAAGAGAACGAAGGGAAGAGAGCTGTAAACTCGAATCCTCGTGCCTCTGTGTGCCGGAAATGACTGTTAATCAGCCAGTCGCAGGGATGCTGTGGGATGTCTAACTAAAGACTTCAATTCCCAGGGACCACTGCTCTTAAAGATATATGGCAGTTCTACTTAACTACAGTTAAACACTGGCTGGGGCAGCACAGGTAGAAAATCTGTGAGATATGGAATGGAACAGCATAGCCCAATCTTGTCAGATCTCGGAAGGTAAGGGAGCTATCCTAATCAGGTCTATTCAGTGGGGCTTACACCCAGGAAAGTTTTCTTAGGATTGTACCATTAAAGTGCTTTTGACCCTCTCTCCCATGGCTAGTGTGCAAAAGAAGACAGACATAAATGCAGTTTTGAATGTATGTATATCAGGCTTTTAGGGAGGAAAGGTGGCTATAGACAAATTCATTGAGGACAGGTCTATCAGTGGCTACTAGCCATGGTGACTGGGGGGAACCTCCAGGTTCAGAGGCAGTCAACCTCTGAATCCCAGAGCCAGAAGGCAATATCAGGGGAATGTCTTGGCCTCTATGCCCTGTTGCTGGCCCTCCAGAGGAACTGGTTGGCCAATATGTGAGACAGGATGCTGGACTAGATGGACCATTGGTCTGATCCAGCAGGGCTCCTCTTATGTTCATCAGATCTCCAAAGCTAAGCAGGGTTGGAACTTGGATGGGAGACCACCAATGCTCCCTCTAAGCTGTGGAGTCTTGTGAGCAAAAATTTTACTTTGTGAGCTACCGGCATTAAAGTTGTGAGTGAGCAATTTGGCTACGGCACAAATTAATTTGCTCTGGAGCCGTCCTTCCTGAGCTAAGGCAAAAATGTGTGAGCTGGAGGCTAAAAAACTGTGAGCTAGCTCACACTGACTCAGCTGAAAGGGAACCCTGGAGACCACCAAGGAAGGCACTGGCAAACTATCTTTGCTTCTCACTTGCCTTGAAAACCTTGTGGGGTTGATATAAGTCAGCTGCAACTTGACAACATTTTACACAAGAAGAGTGTTTACCCAACACTTTACACAAGAATCCCGACCTACCTGAGGGACCGCCTTTTCCCGCATGTACCCCCAATAGCACTTCGGTTGGGGACCCAAAACCGTTTGGTGATTCCAGGGCCTCGGGAGGTAAAACTTGCTGTGACCAGGGCTAGATCCTTCTCAGTGGCAGCCCCTACCTGGTGGAACGAGCTCCCGGAGGAGATCAGGGCCCTGCGGGACCTTATGCAGTTCCGCAGGGCCTGCAAGACGGAGCTCTTCCGCCAGGCTCTCATATAGGGGCCGCCGCTGCCACCAACAACAACGGTGGCAATACCATCGGGATTTGGGATCGCCCTGGGAAGCTCAGCCATACATTGTGCGGCATGAACAACATGGGATTGGAACGATCTGCTGGACAGTGGTACACCAACTGGGGCTGACTAGAAGATGCCACCATAACATTTAAGACCATCTTGTCTACTGAAAGCACTTTATTATTGTTATTACTGTTATATTGTTATAGTTATGATTTTAATGTTTTACTGGATTTTATATATGGGCTTTTGCCCTCTTGTAAGCCGCCCTGAACCCGCTTGCGGGGAGGGCGGGATAAAAATACCTAAATAAATAAATAAATAAATAAAAGCTGATATGAGCCCAACACATCATGGTTCTGCACTAAGTAGGTTTCTGGTGACCTGATTAAGAGACTTGAATCGAGATCATCTGAAGGCTTGGTTGGCATTAGTTTCTCCCCTCGTTTGCAAGGGTGGTAGACCCCTTAAGATACTGCATCCCCAGATACCTCTGGATCCTACTGGCTTTCAGTATGGTCTAAATGGTTTGGGGACTCTCAGCAGTGGCCCAAGGGCACTGTGATGGATGGTTTTAAGTTCCACTCTCCAGGAGCCTCAGCCAATCACTTTTGAATGGAACTGGAACATTGGGAATTTTAAAAAGAGGAGTTTGGCAGTTTACTGCTGGCCAACTGACAGAATTCAGTTGCTGGATTTTGGCTGGAGAAGGGTAAGAAGGTTGGGTGGTTAAGCAGGAAGTCCATTAGGGATCTGAGGTATTTTGAAGATAGGTAGGGTTTGAGTGCTGTTCCTGTCAAAACAATTAAAAGTCAAAGGCCTTTGTTCACATATTTATGGTTGCTTTCAGCTCATTTTAACTATTTCACTTCCCTCAAAGATAAGGTGGGCATGCTGTAGACATACATAGCTCTTAAATCCAAGATACAGTTCTGTACCTAGATTACTTCTGAAATCTCCATTCTGGACACTACAAAACATTTCTACATTTTTGGACTTCTTGGAGGGCTTTGCTTATTTTTTATTGTTATGTTCTACTATATTTTTGCTGTGTTTTATTGATGTATGTTATATTGTTTTATTCTTATATTGTTTTGGAAGCACATTGGGGCATAGCAGAAACTGGGTGTAAATTGATAAAATGAGTACAAAAATTAAAAGGCAGCATCTGAACAGGGCACTGTTTTTATGCAGCTGTCATTCAACAGCTTTCCATCATAGTTAAAGCATCAGATAAAACAACAAGGGAATATGCCAAGGTTGTAGTTATTCTGCTAGAATCACTTTCTGTTACTCAGATCAACACAGGTGCCACAGCTAAGCCCAAACGGCTCATTCCATTTTCTGCTCCTTCTACTGATGCTTTTTCACTGCAAATACAGTATGTCTGAATGTGCGTGTTCACATGAACATGTGCTCATCTTTCCTTTGAAAAGGTAAGGCAATCTGCTGTCAGGTTGGATGAAGTTACTACAAGTCTATGCTGCAGTGAACTTCTCTTTTCCATTTTTTTGGTATTTTTAATGTGCATGTGCGTGTGGGTGCACGCATGTGTGCGTGTGTGTGCACCTGGAAGTCATGGTGACCTCTGGTGACTGACCCATACTGGGGGCCTGGAGGATATTCAGAAAGGTGGTTGAATAAAGTCTGCCCCTGCCCCCCCAACTGCTGGTATTTCAAGGAGGTCTCCCATCCAAATACTTGCCAGAATCGACCCTGCTTAGCTTCCCAGATCTGTCAAGAGCAGGCTTACCTGCTCTTTTCCATTCTTTTCCATTCTTTTTTCCATTCCATTTCCATCCTTTTTCCATTCCATTCATTTCCTGCTCTTTTCCATACCTTTTCCACTCTTAAAAAAATTCCTCACAGTTATGGAGCAAAAGATGTCATTTTCCCACACCTAATATGCAGCACAGCTATTGTGAATTATTGTGCTGTGGTTAGAGTGTTGGCCTAGCCATGGAGAGACTCAGACCCAAATGCCTGCTCACTAAATGGGCTCAGAAGTGGATAGCTTTGCTCAGAATGAAACTGCCTGTCCTAGATGACCTTGGGCTAGTAATTCTCTTTCAGCCAAGCCTACCTCACAGAGCTGTTGTTAAAACGGAGGAGGAGAGAACCATGTACACTACCCTGAGCTCCTTGGAGGAAGGGTTGGATAAAAATATAATAAATACAGTACAAATGTGTAATTTAATTCATTTTACTAATAAGGACAAGCATTTTTTAAAATTAGAATACATGAATTTAAAATGTCTATAAAATAAACATTTAGAAATTTAGTATTTACATTTTCTAATGTGCTGGAGACTTTAGATTCCAAAATTAGAAGACTTACAACCATTTAAAAGGGACTTACTCTTTGGTAAATATGCATACAGTTACTTCTCTAAAGTGTAAACGTGACATTTTAAAACCTAAATCAAAGCATAACCTTAGTGTTTTTAACGCTGCCTTTCCCCAAAACCAAATCTTATTTTTCAAATAGATTTGATATTAGCATCACACAAGTCCTTTATGATTACACTGTGTTCACAGTGGAAGCTGTAATGTATTGAAATGATTACATGAATCACCTCATAGGACTCCCATGTTAAGCTTCGAGCCAGACCAGGGCTCCTCTGAGCGAACTTCCTATTGGTCGCTTCGTAACAGCGACCAATCAGAACGATACCATTCCCTAGGAGGGAAAGACTCCCATTGGTCTTTATTCTAGCAATCTCATTGGTTGTTATTTGTAAATAGGCGTGGCTACATTAGCCCGGTTATGTTTAAAAGGAGCATAAGCTCCCACTGTTTTCTGTTCTGGTTTCTTACTGAGTTAGTGCTTGCTCGTTACTTCCAATAAAGCTGAATCACTTGCTGAATCACTGTACGAGTCCTTTGTTAGCGCGATCTAACAGAAGCCACTACTTTGCCTACAGCTATGTAACAGAGTCTATATGGAGCAACATAAATTATAAGGAAGAAAGCTAAGGTTCCTCTGAAAGCTGAAATAACTTGCCTATCATCAGCCTAAAAAGGAAAAAAAGTGCCCATGGCAAGAGCTGGAGACAGAGCCCCACGTCTTCTGATGTACAGTCTTCTTTGGATGTGCTAAATTATACTGCCTCTTTGCAGCTAATAAATTTTTGGGTGGTGTTTAATGATTATTCTTGGCTTCAGTGGTAGGCATACTCAGAGCCCAGATGGCGTGAGCACACCTTTGATAAAGCAGCCTCTGATGTAGAGCTTCAGAGTATTGTGCAAAAGAGTTGCACAGGGTAACCTTTTTAACTGATCTACCTTGTAAGTCCACCATGTGGAATCTGAGAGATGTGTGGCTTGATGCCCAAGCAGCTGCTCTGCATATTTCCTTCATGGATATGCTTCAAAGGCAAACCACAGTGGCTGCCTTGGCACTAACAGACTGAGACTTAGGCCTGCAGGCATAAAGGTCCCTGCCAGCACAAGCATTCTCTTCTACCGGATGCTTATTGCTCCACCAGCCCCTTGTAACAATGCCCTGCAAGGGGCAATTTGCATTGGAGAAGGAACAGGAAAGAAAGGAGTGCTTAACGCTTTCCAGACCAGTTGCTTCCCCCCAAAACTTCCTTCCTTTTCTCCCAGGTGCTTTTACCTTTGCCAGTGAGCCATGTTCAGGTTTAGACCTCTGATAGGGGGAAAGTTACTGGCAAGGAAAAATCAAACATTCCTTCCCATCACATCCCCTCTGCAATGAAAATTACCCTATTTCTGAGGTTACTTCGCAAGGGAGAAGGGACTAACTGAGCTTCAATACTGAGCTTCAGTCTGTGTAATACACAATCTAATAATGTGATGCATAACACAATGAGATTGCTTTTGAAGCTCACCATTTCTTGTTAGGTCATCCGAACTCTGTGAAAGATCAAACGATGAAAGTTCAGGAAGAAATACGAAAATCTAGAATGGTTACAGCCAAGAAAATGTGAAATGCAACTCTGAGAAGGAAAGCTGGCCCAGAATAAAAGGCACACTTGTCTTTGTGAACCTTGTAACATAAGGACCACAGACACTCTGCATTTGCTGATGTTTCTAGCCAAGAGCAACAGCAAAAAAAAAATCTTCTACAGCAGATCACCTGAAGAGGCCCCAGACAATAATGAGTTTCATAAACATCAACACCATGTTTACATCTAAACTTGGTTCTGGGAACTCCATCCCTGGAGAATTTGCTATTTGGGAATTTTGGCCAAAAAACTGTGGGGGCCTGCAAGACTTGCCGGAGGGGGGATCTCATCCTCCCCCAACTTGCCCACTAGGCCAGCCGCTTGTTGCACAGCCCCCCACCCCCTGCCAGCACCACCACTCCCCCTTCCTCATTCTTCCCCCTTGCTCAGTAGACCAATCACTTGCCAGCCAGCTAGCCGGCTGCACTTAAGCACCACCACCACCCTGCCTGCAGTGGTCGCTCTCCTCTCCTGCCCGCCTCTAGCAAGGGTGGTGGTGGCAGCAGAGGCTCCTCATCAGTGGCTATTAGCCACAAGGTATAGATAGGGGCTCTGGGGCAAGTGATACTGTCTTCTTGGTGCTTGGGGGGGTCAACAGTGGGAGGGCTTCTAATGTCCTGGCCCCACTGGTGGACCTCCTGATGGCACCTGGTATTTCTGGCCACTGTGTGACACAGAGTGTTGGACTGGATCGGCCTTTGGTCCGATCCAACATTGGCGTCTCTTATGTTCTTATGCTCTCTCACACACCCAGGTTAGGCATGGGGGGGGGGAACAGCTGCTCCCCCCCACCCCTGTCCCCTATGTTCTGTCTGACAGCCTGTCATCATCCCAACCACTCTGCCCACCGCTCCCTCGTTCTGCTACATAGCTTCAGTCTCATCACCTTTGCCATCAGGCAGCGGCTCCGACTGAAGCGTATGCACAGACAACACACCTCCATATTTGAACGTGACTCCCTTCTTTGGCCCTATCAATCTGTATGAGGGCCAGGTTCAGAATTAACTATACTGATCCTGAATCCTGCCCTGGCAATGTGTAGGTATGCTAACAAATGAACGTTTAAAAATGACTTGGATTAGAACAAAATTGTTATGAGAGACAAAAGCAGTTTCCGGCTTCCTATTTTTGAGAAACTAACTCTCAAAAGACTCTTTTAAAAATTATTCCTGTGTTCTTTATCTGACACGGGAGAACTGTAGTTAAACTGGAATAAATCCAATAAATACCCGTAGTGTGGGTATGACCATCCTTTTGCAAGTAGTTTTTCAGAGAAAGAGGGTATTCGATAAGCATGTTATATTAATTAGGCCATTGGACTGTATCTCTACATTCTGGCTGTTAGAAGGAACCATGTAAGTATCATATACCTCTTGACAACGAATAACATATCCCTTATGGAATGATTGAGTTGGATCAATTGCATACCCAAAAGAGTTGTCTGCTCATTGAAAGATTCCCATCCTGACTAGAAATACTACTTTGATAAAATAAAGTATACCTTTGGATTTAATCCCATGGTTTGGAACCAACTACTGTTCTTTACACACTCACTGCTATTTGAAGTGGACTTTGCACACAGTAAGTACCTTGATGATTTACTGGGCCTTTGTTTAAGATGCTAAGAAAGAAAAAATAGCAACTGAGGGCACCCAAAGTTTTCACAAATCAATTTTGCGTCCATGTAGATTTTCATAAGAGGAGCTGCAGTGGCTCAAGTGGTTAAGACGCTGAACTGCAGGCTGTGGAAGGTCAGTAGTTCAGCAGTTCGAGACCCGAGTGTGCCGCATGATGGAGTGAGCTCCCATCTCTAGTTCCAGCTCCTGCCAACCTAGCAGTTCAAAAGCAAGAAATTGCAAGTAGATAAATAGGTACCACTTTGGTGGAAAGGTAACAGCGTTCCGTGCGCCTTGGTGTTTAGTCATGCCGGCCACATGACCACAGAAACATCTACAGACAGCGCCGGCTCTTCGGGTTTGAAACAGAGATGAGCACCGCAACCCTAGAGTCGGATTCGACTGGCTTTCAAGCAAGGGAACCCTTACCTTTACCTAGATTTTCATAATGTGATAAATTCTCTATCATACATACTGAAAACAAATACAGATTCCTTTGGGAATTTACAAAAAATACAGGTTCCTTTGGAATGTCCAAGCACTCATAAAGAATACAACATATATTTGAGTATAGCTTATTGGACACAGTCATAGTTTTCATTAAGAACTCAATACTCAACAAAAGGCTGTCTATCTGCGGGGGTCGCAAGTGTATGCTTATGCCTTACAATGTGCTGACACAGGCCTTTGAATCTTCAGATCTATGCATGAAGACATCTTTGAAGATCAGTGGTGTTACTCCCAGCACCAGTATTTATTTATGCTAGTGCATAGATGGACAGGATGAAGTAGCAAACAGAGTAACGAGAGGTCTATCAGAAGAGGCGACCTTAGCAATGAGGGACGGTGTGGCAGCCATCTCAGCTGGCAGATTTGAGACACCAACAAGCCTAGTAGGTTTTATCTATTAAAGCTACCCATTCAAGATGGCACTATGAACAATGTAGATATTCAAGAATATCAACACCTTGGAGAAACTTCCAGCCCCTAGAGTAATCAGAATTGCACAACCCCAGTAACTTCTTAGAAGCCTTTTCCTGCTGCCACTGGAGGAAGAAGAGGCTGGTCAAGTGAGATGGAGGAGGAAGTAATCTGAGGAGAACTTTGACCGGGATTGACTTTACATTGATTATAGTAGGTCAGCAGCGTTGACTGTCAGTGAGGAGGAAGCGATTTAGCCTTTTAGATACCCAAAATGAAAAGGCTGAGGCCAATCAACCCCGTTCAGTATGTTCTCTGAAAAGACTTGGCTGTGGAGGGAAGGGATAAGTATAGATTACCATTGTTACAGATCAGAGTTTATTAAATCTCAGCCACATCACCTAACAAGCTCCTACCTTCTCTCATTCTAGCCTTTGAAGAAATAAACCCTGTTTGTTTCTCAGCTCTGTTCCATGCCCTTCAAAATAATCCATTAAAGGGTAAACTAAATTGACCAGCCCACTAGATTGATCTGTATAAATATTAACTATTTCTTAATATGTTTATGGAACAAAATAAAGAATATGATCAGAATTTGTGCACGAATAAGCAAAAAAAAGGCTAATTTCAACAGTTTTTTAAAACTCTAGTAACATATTGAGGGCCCTCTTGAAAAATAGGTTCTGATTACATGTTAATACATATTTCCCATTGAAGAAGGATGCTGAAAATTTCCTCACATTATTCATCAAATTATACATTGTGCAGCTACCATAATAAATCCAAAAACAATTTGAATCACAACCACCTCAAAAATGAATGGGGGAAATCCTGAGAGACTAATTCATCTTTCTTGACCTAGTACTTGAAATACAAAATGTAGTTAAATATTAACAGAATATTTTAATAGTACGTCAATAAAGATGAATATAAACTAAAATTATTGGGGGGGATTAAGTTAATTTCAATGGGGAACGTTTGTATACAAAGTATAACCAGATTCTTCTGTTCTAATGACGGTTAATTAAAACATCTATTATGTTGGCTGGTATATCTAGCCCAAACATGTGCAAATGTGAAATCTGACAGAATCCAACTGCCTTCAGCATTAAAAGTAAAAACAGCACTTTAGTGTGTTATCATTGGCAAAATATATCTCTGTGGCTTTCTTTTCCCTTTAGGGTACTGAGTGCTGCTGAACAACCAGTGAAACATAACAGCGAAAGAAAGCAAATTCTAGCTCAAACCAACATACAGTATTTATTTATTTATTTATTTATTTCAGCTTCTATACCGCTCCTTGGAGCGGTTTACAGAGAAGTATTTACCGTTCTAACTAGGGCCACACAGTACAGGGGAGAAATGAATGCCTACCAGGCACCCGAGCAGGGTGTGTTCATGGTGGGTTCTTCCTCAAGTCAATGGTGTCTCGGCGGGATCTTCCGGTAGCGACTCCTTCAGGGCGGACCTTCGTGGTGCGTGACTCTGCAATGGTCGCAGCACTGGTCTCTCTCCTTATTGGCTCCGACCGTGCTGGGTTGGTGCGTCGTCCAAATTTATATGATTATAGTACAAGAACTACCACACTAAAAAAATGCCATCCTAAACAAAGCTACACCCATTGACTCCAATTGATTTAGAAGGGTATAACTCTGTTTTGGATTGCATTGTGATGGTATAAATTTGATCTGGGGTAAAATCTGGCACCAAGTTAAAATTTGGAAAATGTTCAAAATTTAAATTTAATATTTTCAGACTTTTGCTTTTATAATTTAACTTTCATGGACACATTCGGACAAGAATAAAAGAACATGAAAGACACTGCAGACTTGGCCAACCTGAAAAATCAGCAGTGGCTGAACATAGCCTAACTCAAACAGGACACAGTATTTTGTTCCAAGACACTGAAAGGCTGGACAACACTTTCAATTACCATGTCAGATTACACAGGGAAGCCATTGAAATTCACAAACATAAACATAGTTTCAACAGGAAAGAAGAGAGTTTAAAAATAAATAGGACATGGCTTCCTGTCCTGAAAAACACAAAAGGCTTTGCATCAGACCATAGCACTACAGATAAGATTAGAATTTCAACAACCTCCTCAGGAAGCAGGAAACCTCCTCAGGAAACAAAAGAACCTCCTCAGGAAAGCTCCTCCATTAGCATGTCCATAGCCTGGGGAACTCCTACAAGACAATGACTCAGCCCTACCCCACCTTCTGGAGTAGATGTAAATTTACTGCCCACCATTTTCTTCTCACCTTGACACAGAGAGTATTCTATCTTTCTGTGTTTATACCTCTGAGGATGCCAGTCACAGTTACTGGGAAAATGTCAGGTTCTACAATGCCAAGACCACGGCCACACATCCTGGAAAATCTACAACAGCTAATGAACTCCAGCCATGAAAGCCTTCGACAACATATCGACAACATATTTCATGGACACTGTCTAAATAAAATAGCATAATTAATGCTCTCTACATGGGGCTCCCCTTGTCCTAAATCCGGAAGCTGCAGCTGGTGCAGAATGCAGCGGCGAGGCTGTTGTTGTGTCTCCCTGTGTGGGAGCACATCCAGCCTGCCCTAAAAACACTGCACTGACTGCCTATAGCATACTGGATTTGGTTCAAGGTGCTGGTTCTTACCTTTAAAGCCCTATATGGTCAGGGTCCTACTTTAACCAAATGTTCCCCAGAGAGCACTGAGATTGGGGTCCCAAAGCTGTCTGGCCCTTCCAGGCCCTAAAGAAGCCAGGCTAGCTGTGACGAGGGCCAGGGCCTTCTCTGTGGCAGCCCCGTACTGGTGGAATGAGCTCCTGGATGACATCAGGGCCCTGTGGGACCTTTTAGAGTTCCGCAGGGCCTGTAAAACGGAGCTCTTCCACCTGGTTTTCAACTAGGGTGCCGCCTCTCAACATTATGGCCCTCGCCCTAATATCAGTACCAACTTAATAACCAATAGCCTGGCAAGAACCCAGACTATGGTGGTAGTTGACCATCTGGATGCCAAGAGGATGCTGCCATCACTCATTAGCACTTATTAGCATCTATGTTTACTAGCACTTATGATTTTATATGTTGTGGTTTTATTTAAATTGTGTGTTTTAACATATCTTGCTGTTATTTATATATATATAAACAGTGTCAATTTGCTGTGGTGACCTCAGCAGGGTATAATGACAGAGTCCACTGTTTTCTCCAGAGGAACTGATCTCTGCTACCTGAAGAGCAGTTGTAATTGTGAGTGATCTGTAGCCCTCACCTGAAGATTGGCAGCAATTGTTACCCAGGACAAAGTGGCTGGTTTGGAGGGTGTAGTCTATGGCATTCTACCTGTCTGAGGTCCCACCCCTCTGCAAACCCCACCCTCTCCAGGCTCCACCCCTCAAATCCCCAGGAATTTGTCAGCATGTAGTTGGCAACCCCATCTCCTTCCCAGCTAGCCACCAACCTACCATTATCTGCCCCTTTGACTTCAGCTGACTTCTGCCCTCCCTTCTGCAGAGCAGTTGTAATACTGAGTGCTCTCCAGCCCTCACCTGGAGATTGGCAACAATGGTTCCCTATGTGAGACTGACTGGTTTGGAGGGTGGAGTCTATGGCAGTGTACCTGTCTGAGGTCCCACCCCTCCTCAAACCTCACCCTCTTCAGGCTCCATCCCTCAAATCTCCAGGAATTTCCCATCTGGAGTTGGCAACCCTATCAGGACTGGCCCCAATGTGTTTTCTCCCAAAGGCCAAAGTAGGTGACAGGACCAAGCTTAGTTGCCTACCAACAGGCACTGAGGGGAATGTAGGGTTGCCAGCTCTAAGGAGGGAAATACCTGGAGGTTTGGGGGGTGGATTCTGTAGAGGGCCGGGCGACGGAGGCATCGGCCTTCTGTCGCCCGCCTTGCCCCCCCAATCTCGGCCCGGGCACCCGCGGCTCCCACCAGCGGCCGCCCGACTCCAGACTCCCCCGCGGCCACTCCAGCCAGGCGACGGAGGCATCGGC
>NW_015160235.1:128977-163366 GCF_001447785.1 Gekko japonicus
GAAGGGAAAGGAGTTTGTAAGCCGCTCTGAGACACCTTTGGGTAGTGAAGGGCGGGGTATAAATCCAAGCGGCTTACAAACTCCTTTCCCTTCCCCTCCCCTCCCCACAACAGACACACTGTGAGGTAAAAGAAGAAGAAGAAGAGATTGGATTTATATCCCCCGCCCTTCACTACCCGAAGGAGTCTCAGAGTAGCTTACAAACTCCTTTCCCTTCCCCTCCCCACAACAGACACCCTGTGAGATAAAATAATAATAATAAGAGATTGGATTTATACCCGGCCCTTCACTACCCAAAGGTGTCTCAGAGCGGCTTACAAACTGTTGGGATTCTTTTTAAGTTAGTCAGCAGAGTATTAAGAGACTGAGTCCATGGTGTGTGTGTGTGTGTGTGTGTGTGTGTGTGTGTGTGTGTGTGTGTGTGTGTGTATGAAACCAGGGTAGGCTCAAGGCGGCTTACAGAAGGATATATATATATGCCTCTGTAAGCTGCCTTGAACCTGCCCTGGCGGGGAGGGCAGGATACAAATTAAATAAATAAATAAATAATTCACGTAAAGTTCAGCGCTATTAAGTCCTACAGATTTCAGCACATGCATTGTGCCATCTCCTGCCACACTATCTAGCCCACCAGTCAAGACCTGCCTCTGAAGTCCTGCTTTCTGTGCGCTCATCTTCAGAGGTGACACGAGGGGGGGGGACTAGGGACAAGGCATTGCCTGTGGTGGTCCCCTGCCTCTGTAATGCTCTCTGCCTTGAGGCTCACTTACCTCCTATTATATTTTCTTTTAGGCATCAGACTAAAGCACATCTTTCCCCCAGGCTTTTAATGAAGGGTTTCATCTTACCAGCTTTGAAATGGTGTGCTTCTGTTTAATGGATAGTTTGTATCTGTTTATGTCTGATGTCTTTTTTAACAACTTGGTTTTATAATGGCATGTTAAACTATAACTGTGGTTTTTAACTGTAAGCCATCTCGAGCAGGACTCTGAAGAAATGGAACAGAAATGTTTTAAAAGAAATAAATAATGCATAACTTTGACATCACCAATGTTACTTCAAAGTGTTCCATTTTTTACTGGATTGTGCCCAAAATCTTAAACCTTGTTAATTAATTTTATCTTAATAATACCATTAGTTGGTCAGATTCAATCCTTTTATACAATTTTAAATCACTAAAAGGGCCTTGTTGATTGTGGCACCAAGACTTTGGCCCTCCCACTCCAGGGAGATTCATATATGTCTCCCTCTATTGGTGTCTTGTGCCAGCAGGTGAAGACTCTTTAGTTTGGTTGGCATCAGGGCTATTTTTGGGCAGCAGGAACGGAGTTCCGGCTGGCTCCCAAGTTGGCCACTCCCAGCAGGAACTCATTAGCATAATAGGCCACACCCAACAGCAGAAACTCATTAGGATTGGCTACATTAGGGGTGTGTGGCCTAACATGCAAAGGAGTTCCTGCTACAAAAAAAGCCCTGGGTTTTGACAACAAACAAGGTAAACAGAATGAGAAGCAAAAGGTGGGTGTGGCTGGATGACCACACTTCTGGTAACATGGGGGTGCGGCCTCATATGCTAATGATCTGTGCTGTCAGGGGTGTGGCCTAGTATGCTAATGAGTTTCTGTTGTTGGGTGTGGCCTATTATGCTAATGAGTTCCTGCTGGGCCTTTTCTATAAAAAAGCCCTGGTTGGCATACTAGGGTCACTACGCAGAGGCAGTCAATGGCAAACCACCTCTGAACATCTCTTCACTTGAAAACCTTACAGGGTCACCATAAGTTGGCTGTGACTTGACAGCAAAAAAAGAAAAAAGAAAAAAAGGCACACCCGTGATAACTGCTACTGGCCCTCCGTCTAATGTTACTTATGTGTTTTTATTGAATTATTTTATACTTTAACTGCATTTTAATTGCTCAAATGTTTTAATGTTTTTTATATTCGCCGCCGTGTGTACCCCTTGATCAGGTGGAAAGGCGGCATGAAGTTGTTTTAAATAAATAAATTGTTAAGTCGCTCGCTTAACAAAGCAGTCGGCGAGTGATTCAGCAAGAACACAACTTTATTCTTCAACTCGAACACAACTCCAACACGGATCAACATCTGATAGCCAGAACAGCCTTGACATTGCAGCTGTCCTGCTTTTAAACATTCCCAGCTAATGTAGCCACACCCACTGTACAGATACCAACCAATAAGGTTGTTCACATAAGCACCAATCACAGATGTTCCCGCTCAGAGAGCTTGCTTGAAAGTGATTGGTTAGTTGCTTCTTGGGCTAGTAACACGATTGGATGGAATTGGATCCTAGCCCAGGACGACGCTTTACATTACACTTCAATTAGATGTTTCACAACATATCATGCATTCAAGGCAGCTTTGAATACACTACATAAATAAAACCATATTTATCTCACATCCCACAAATTGAAACAGACGCTGAAGAGCAGGATTCATATAGAGAAAGCCTTCCGAAGCATCACAAGCTGACACCACAAATTGTCAGCAAAGGGGCAAGACCTCCCTCCCCAGGGATGAAGTACCACGGCTGTCTCTGAGGCAGGCACAGGCAATCTCTGCAGATCTCGATGGAACAAAAAACTATGCCATTGATCAAACACCCAGGGCCCCCACATAAACCAGGGAGTCTGACTTTAGGTGAACAGCCCCACTGCAATGATTTTGCAGTAGAATAAAAACTCCACAGGGTCGCCATGACTTGACAACAGTTTTCACCAGGGGTCATTTTGTAGAAAAAGAGCTAGGGGAACTCATTAGCATAATTCATTAGCATATGCCACACCCCCTGACATCAGGGGCCCGGCGGTGGACCTGCAAGGCCAGCAGGAGTGTGAGGAAGCCCCGCCAAGGCCATCCCTGGCCCCAGGCAGGCAGGGGTGGGGAGAGGCGGGGAGGAAGCAACTTACCCTCCCTCTTCTCCTGCCTCCTCCTGGCTGAATGAGGGCTGGAAGCGGGGCGGCCGGAAGCAGGGGGCGGGGCTTTGTCATGTGCCCCACCCCCCTGCACCTCACCTGGGGGAACTGCGTTCCCCCGCATTCCCCCCCGAAATGACCTCTGGTTTTCACCACCAAAGGTAATGTGGTTCTGTACATAGGATCCATTACCCCACAAATATCCTTGCAGTACACAAGCCTCTTCTTCCGACCACCACATAATTGATTGACTGATTGATTGGTTTCTGTACCATCTCATGGTAAAAATGATTCTCAAGATGGTACACAAGGATAAAATATACAAAAACCACTAATGATGGATATTTTGCTAGTAAATAAATCCAGTTCCTGTATGTTCAGTCTGTATATAAGAAATCCATAATCCCTTCTAGGCTATAATCTTTTGAAAACAATAATATTCTGAAATAATGTGTGCTCTTGTGAGGTTATTGCAATTCTATTTAGAATCCTAATTAATAATACTTAAGGGGGGGAGGAATGTAATATACCCCAGATGTCTTGGAGGACATCCAAGGTAATAAAAACTGTTTCCCTTGTTACAATTGAACACCATGAGAATGTTTTTGCAACTCGCATCCAGGTCTGAAAACAAAGTATAAGAAATATGCACCCATATAATTTGATCAGGGGGAAATGGTGGTTCTGTAAGAATCATGGCAATTCTTTCTGTCTTAGTACAGCATTGTTCATCCATCTCATTAAAAAAAAATTATTAAAGAATTTTTAATTCTTTTTAATTAACATTTTACATGTTACAAAAACAAGAAGAAGCTCAAAGGAACATAAAATAACTCACAGTATTTTAAGTAACCCTTGCACTTTTAATAACTCTTTGCACCATACTAAACTTATGTTAAATACCAAGCTCTGGTTCTTTGTCTCTGCAGCTGCAATAAGAAATCTAGTGCCTAGACTTGCGGTCTACCACTGTAATGGTAACTTTGGTGGGTTTCCTACTGTAAGCCAACCTCGCAGGGAGGATTCCCTAGTTAATCCTGGTACGGTCAGGAGTTTGTCCTTTGCCTCTTGACTGGAGGGACAGAGAAAGACTAGTGGTAGTTTGTCCAGGTTGAAGGTACACAGGTGCCTTCAGCACCCTTTTGTAATTTACAGCTAGCCAGGCCCTTGGCGAAGTGTTCTTCAGCCTGGGTTGGGCAGGGGGGACCTTTTGACACTCCATTGCCTCAGGAGCACCAGTTTAAAAAGGTGATGGATAGTCACTTTGTTTTTTAGACTAAGTGTTCCGCAGGAGCACCTATATTTCTGGCTAACCAACTAGTTCTAGACATGGAGGACTATAGTTATAAAAAATTGAATAAATCTATGTATTATATATGCACATAATACAATCCCTTTATTTTAAAAAAGTAACCGCTTTACCTGTGTTGCTAACATATTGATACAGCCTCTGTTGAGGCATAATAAGCCACCACAATAAATCTCTTAAAATATACTTTTTTTTCTTTTGCAATTCAATCCTGAATTGCATCTGAGGACAAGTTTGCTGAGACTCTTCCCTGCCGTCTGTGCCCTAGTCATCCAGTTCTCTCCTGAAATCTCTTTGTGCCCTCATCTCCAGAATGGATTCCTAGTATTGGAGTAAAGACAATTCAGCGTGCCTAGACAGTGTGTGTGTGGGGGGGAGGTGTTGCTGTATTTCTCTTTCTACTGGAATCAGGTTGAATGCATTATTTCCCTGCATAATGGATACGATAGGAGCTTCTCTCCCACTTCTTCTTTTCCTGTGCCTTTGTGTTCTCTCTCTTTATGGACTTGTAAGAGGCAAGACATTTCTACACGCTACCACATTTTCACACAGATGCAGTTGGATTAGCTAGCCACACGTGATAGGGAAAAGTATTCTTTAGATAAGACTTATATCTATTTTCTACTATAAAATGAATGTGAATCTGAATCTACCTCAACAGAAGTAAATTTTATCTCCTTGAAATATACTTGCTTGAAATGTGTTTACTGCACATGATTACATGTTTTCCTGACTGCGGAACTTTGCTATACTAACAGATTACCCAATACCCGATGTACTCAGAGTATCCAAGATAACACCATTCGCCTATATGAGCCCTTTGCAGTTATGAGACCAAAGCCTTCCTTCCAGTCAAGCAGTACAGAACAACACTGACTGGTGATTTGTAGAACCCAATAACATAGATGCCCATGAATCTTTTGCAGAGGCCAATGAAGTCTCAGTGGTAGAAGTCAATATATGTAATATAAGAAAACCAAAAGGCATTCCTCTTCTTTCTGATATCCTCTTAAGATGTCTCATCTGCTTGCTCAATTTTTCCTCCAGTCCACTCTCAGCTTTTGACCTACATCCATAGAGTTTTCCCTCGGATGACCGTGGCCCCGTCCGCAGCGTGCCCGGCGTGGTCGTGTCACTTCCGGGTGAAGCACACGTCGAGGTGGGGTTCCCCCCGGGGCCCGGTCCACTGGCGGCAGGGAACAGGGGGACTTGGGAAGCCTACTGTCCCTGGATGACTCAGCAGGTTGAGGAGTTGCACAGGCCTTGAATGACTCTTGATAAAAGCATCCAGAAAAGGGAGAACCAGCGTGGGAGCAACTCCTAAGTCTTGGGTGTTTTGGCTGTGTGGTCTTTAGATATGCTGGTCTTATTTGACTTTTGACTGGCTGTGTTTAGAACTTAGACTGTTCTTGGACTATGCATGTTGCCTCTTGCTGCAGGTGCCCGCTTTAACCAAAACATTCTTCTCTATTTTATCCTCACAACAATCTGCAAGGTAGGTGAGGCTGAGTGTGTGTGTGACTGGCCCAAGGCCACTTGGCAAGCTTCCATGGCAGAGGTAGGATTCAAACTTAGGCTTCCCAGATTCAGGTCTGTAACTCTAATCGTCCTACCACACTGGTGCTTTCTGATACTTTCTTGCAGAAAATGAATTCCATCCAACAACTTTCAAGGCTGCTGCAGCCAGCTATACTTTCATGTAATGTCCTCATTATGGGATTAATGCTTCTGGATACATGTTCCACACATAATTTCTTCTTTTAAGAAGTGAATGCCAAACGTGCTTCTTTATACAAACAAAAATTATTAATCTTTCTATTCATAAATCACCCTATACTGCACAAGTAATTTGGGAAATTGTGGGATTACTAGGGGAGATAGTCTGTCCTTAATATCTCAGCTCCATGTATTCAGCCCATTCTTCATGCCAGAAGAAATCACACCTGCAGGAGTCAGTTGGCTGCATCTCCATTGCAAACCTACTGCTCTCCCTTCCAGCAAGCCACACAATTCTTTCCCCCTCAAGTTGTCCCTGAAATATTCTGAATTGGGTGCCGGTTCTAATCTCGCCGTCTTCTGAATACAGAGGGGCAAACACATGTTGCGTGCAAACATATACGAGAAAGTCAACTCAACATCTGCTCTTTTACAAGGGAAAGATGCTTCAGAGAGGAACAATTTGGAATAGATGAATAGGAGCATGGGATAGATGAATAGGAGCATGGAATAGATGAATAGGAGCTTGACCATTTTCTTGCTGTTCTCCCATACCTAATTGCTTTCTCTCAGCTGCTTCACAACTCCCTGTTTCCCTGCCGCCAGTCTCATATAGGTGTTTGTATAAATATACATGGTAGGGGAAATCACAGCTCTGGGGGAGCACTTGGGAATAGAAAAATGGCCACCAAGCCGCACAGCATGACAACATGCAGAGCGAGGCAAGCGGAAGTGTTGGAGGCGGAGACAGAGGCGGAGCCACAGAAGGACGTGGTGACGTGACGCAAGCACAGCGGAGCCGCAACGGACGTTAGCTGGGCTGTAAGTCGATATGACCCACACATGAGGACGGGCCCACCAAACAAAAAAAAGAAAAAAGAAAAGAAAGAAAGAAGAAGCTGCCAGACCAAACGACCATGCCAGACGCCGGACGCCGGGAACCGAGCACGGACACCCGAAAAAGACCGCCCGGGAAGAACAACCAAGAAACAGCGAGTCCTGCCACCTGGGTGCCAGTAGGCAGCCCCAACCCCTGCAGACATGTGGCCTTAGTTAGGGATAAATTCGGAACTTGTAAATCCGGAACTTGTAAACTGCTCAGAGACCCTTCGGGGTTGGAACAGGGTTCCTCAAACAGCAGCACAATCCTTTTGATCATGCCCATTTGCAAAATCATTCACCTACAACAAATCTTAAATGATGGGAGAATTTAGGATCTTAGCTATAATCCTATTCCATAATAAAACAATTGCTATCATGGTGAAAATGAGAGGCCTTGAGCAGGGCTTTTTTTTTTTTCCGGGGGGAATGCATTGGAACAGAGTTCCAGAACCTCTTCGACAAAATTCTTGTTAAAATGTTTAAAAGTTCGTGAGTTTTCAGTATACAGACGGAAAACTTCATTTCCCTCTTGAGAGTTCCAGCCCTTCCCCCCCCCCACCAACCCAAAAAAGCCCTGGGCTTGAGGAAATCATTGTGGATACAACAACTTCTTTTGACTGGATTTCTCTTCAGTTATTGCTCTTCCTCCGCCCTTATTGGAAGTCAGCCATTAATGGATCTTTGAACACTACAACAGGACAGGAATGGGATCCTGCTGGTCTCCCTAGCACGATGATGGATGGCAGTCAGTAAATAATGGCTTTACAATAGAACTGAGTGGCCAAAGTATTTGCAAGCAGACATTTTATAAGTAGGCCACTCAAACGAAAATTAACCCCAACCTCCCCTTGTTGAGCTATTCCAGCTAGGAGAGGTCAATTTGCAGAAGTCACTGAAAGGATACAGAAATACACCGTAGTCCAAAAACGACAGAACCTTACACTTCAGAAGGTACAAATTAATTTTCATTCCTCTATATAGTTCAGATAAATGTTTCTTGAAATACTTTAAAAAAAATTCAGGCGATTAAAATTTTAGCATATATGTCAGCCTCAGTCAGGGAAAGATGCTTTCCCCACAGTTAAATGATGAATGGTCCCACACACAATGACCTGTTTACACAGCTGAAGAGTCCCCCCCCCACCCGTTTTTTGCATTCAGCTGCAGCGGAACTCAAATGGGGGCTCAGCACAGCATTCAATACAGCGCTATAGTCCCCTAAAAATTCACATCCACAGGCAAGATCCCACTACATGTCTACCCAGAAGTAAGTGCCTTTCAGCAAAAGTCCCAGTTTCTCCCCATTCTTCTTTTTCCTCAACTGCTTTCATATTAATTCATAGTTTACTGCTTTCTTAGCCAGGCAATTCTCTTACAGTACCCAATGAACGAATGACTGTCAGTGTGCGTGTAGGGGTTGTCCTTAAATAATACTTTTTACATTTTCTAGCTAGCATGATTTACTGCTCCTAAGTTTATCATAATGATTTATTCTCATCCTTGTGCCATAACAATAATAAAAATGTAAAAGAATTATTGGTGTAGTGGTTAAGCGTGCAGACTCTAATCTGGGAGAACCGGGTTTGATTCCCCACTCCTCCACTTGCACCTGCTGATGTGACCTTGGGTCAGTCGCAAGCTCTGGCACAGCTGTCCTTGAACAAGAGCAGTTTGTGTCAGAGTTCTCTCAGCCCCACCCCCCTCACAGGGTGTCTGTTGTGGGGAGGGGAAGGGAAAGGAGTTTGTAAGCCGCTCTGAGACACCTTTGGGTAGTGAAGGGCGGGGTATAAATCCAATCTCTCCTCTTCTTCTTCTTCTTTGGCTGATTGAAAAGTGAAAAACAGAGCTTAAACCCCTGTGCTCACCTTGGATCAAAAACTGATAATTTACAATTGATTCTTGAACGTGCTCAGAGAACCTGCAGTTATGGGTGGGGACAGAAGTCATTCAGCTGGAAGGAGGTGAAATTTTAAAGGTTCAGGTGCTTTGGGATGCCCCCATAGCACCATTAACAGTCCATACAAGACAGCGAGACTCTACAATAGCAATACAATAGTTAAAAAATCAATACAGGTCAGTCGGGAAAACACAACAAAACCAGCACAGAAATACTGGAAGGCAATAGGTAGGCTATGATGTAATCTAGATATTCCGTTAAAAATGAGTAAATTAATTATGGCAATTCCAGACTGAACAACTAATGTGGAATCAACCAAAATTACTTGAGGGAATGTTTTACTTGGCATGAGTAGCTATGTTAGCGTGGAATCAAAACCACTCAGAATTTAGTGATACACTGACTTTTAAGGAAGATAAATATAATTTGGCATGGTTTTGTGGTTGAAGACTTAGTGACTAGCTTATGTTTTCCTTGTTATGAATGCCAATCAAATAAGGGATAAGCAGAGGTCATTTCGGGGGGGATCACGGGGGATCGCAGTTCCCCTGGGTGCGGTAAGGGGGCAGGGCACATGACGAAGCCCCGACCCCTGCTTCCGACCGCCCCGCTTCCGGCCCTCATTCAGCCAGGAGGATGCAGGAGAAGAGAGAGGGTAAGTTGCTTCCTCCCTGCCTCTCCCCACCCCTGCCTGCCTGGGACCAGGGAGGGCCTTTGCGGGGCTTCCTTGCACTCCCGCCGGCCTTGCAGGTCCACCGCTGGGCCCCTCATGGAGCTCGGCAGTGGAGCTGCAAGGCCGGCGGTGGTGGCCGGGACCGTTGGGGGCGGGGTGTGTGGCCTTATGACACTCTTCCGGTGATATCAGGGGGTGTGGCCTTATGACACACTTCCGGTGATGTCAGGGTGTGTGGCATATGCTAATGAGTTATGCTAATGAGTTCCCCTACCTCTTTTTCTACGAAACGACCCCTGGGGATAAGGACAGAAGAAGAAAGACGTGAGGCCATGAGTATTATGAATAAATTTCCTCTGTTTCTCTGTCAGTTGACTGCATTGAAATCAGCACTGAGGGATCTGAGGGGAATACAACTGTGCAGGTGTCCTAAGGATGGAATGGCTGACTTACCTGCATTGAAGGACTCCTGGAAATTTTTTAATGTTTCAGTTTGCCTATGTACTTAAAATAAGAAAGTAAGCAAGAAAGAAAGATTCTCACAAGTTGTAAAAAGTTTCTGAATCGACTTGTGGCCAGCATGTGACAGCTAGTTCATTATTTATTTATTTACTGAATTTATCAACCACCCTCCCCAGTGGGACCCGTGCTCAGGGAGGAGTACAACATAATCATGGAAACATCTAGAAAAACAGTTCAAACTAAATAAACTAAAAACTAAAATGAGTGTAAACTGTTCTATTGCACAAGTCCTGAAAACCCTAAAAGCAGCAGGACTCTTGCCAAACTAAACATATGAAGTTTACTTATAATGAGTCAGACCTCTGGTCCATCATGCCCAATACAGGCTACAAGCAAGAATCTGCAAGGAGTTGTGGGAGGCATCTCATTTCCTCCTCCCCCTCTTTTCCTTTCCTGTTATGTACGTGGACCGCCTCCAGGGGTCCGCGGACAGGCCAGAGCTTGGATCTGAAAACAAAGGAAACTTCGGATCCTGGATTCCCCAGCCCCAACCAATAGCCACCTTGGCGGGACATTTAAACCCTCCAATGGGAGTGGGGGGTGGCTGGTGGATATATATATAGTGGGCCCTGGTGGCCGTTAGAGTTAGTCTTTGTCTATGTGAAGTACAATAAACGTGTGCTACAGCATGTCGTTGTCCGAGTCCTCCATGCGGCGAACCCAGTACTTTTCATTTCCTGAAAGCCCCCATAGACTCTCCCCTCTTCCTACTTCCTTCTGTCCTTAGGGTTGCCGGCTCCAGGTTGGGAAATTCCTGGAGATTTGGGGGTGGAATCTTGAGAGGAGAGTTTGGGGGGAGGAAGCAATCTCAGCAGGATATAATGCTATGAAGTCCACCCTCCAAAGCAGCCATTTCTCCAGAGGAACTGATCTTTGTTTTAATTCTGGGTGATCTCCAGCCCCCTTCCCCAACCTGAAGATTGGCAACCCATGTTCCCATGGAGGAAATAGCTTTTTTGGAGGATGGAGTCTATGGTATTATATATCTCCCCTTCTCAAACCCCACCCTCCCCGCTCCACCCCTCAAATATTCAGGAATTTCCCAACCTGGAATTGGCATCCCTATCTCCTTTCCACTCAACAGCCAACCTACTTTTATGTGCCCCTCTATCTTAAGCCTTCCCCCCCCAGCAGCCTCTACCTAGGAAAACTGTGGCTCAGTTTTGTGGTGCCAGTCACTGGGTCAGGGCCACTTGCATGTTAGAGAGCTTCAAGTATTTGTGTGTGTGGCGGAACCTCACTTTTACCTAATCCCCCTCCCCACATTATTCCCCCTTCCCCTCTCCCTGGCAACCCCCAGGGCTGCTGAGAGCCACCATGGGCCCTCATAGGACTCTGATCCAAACCAAATATAACAAAACAAATCACTTTGTTGACTGTATTTGGAGAAATGTGTGTGCACATGAAAGTTCATACCCAGAATTAAACTTTGTTGGTCTTAAAGGTGCCACTGGACTCAATTTTTGTTCTGCTGCTTCAGACCAACATGATTTCCCTCTTTTTTTTAGTTTGAATCAGCTCCTGCACAGCCAGATCTGCCCTAGGCCTAGCAGCAAACACTGGGTGACTTGATGTCACCTGATTTGCATGACTCAACTAGCAATAGCTGCTTGCTACTGTTCAACAGCAGCCACTCTATGAAAGCCAGTGTGGCGTTGTAGTGAGAGCTTCAGAGTAGAGTCTAGGAGACCCAGGTCTGAATTCTCACCTTGCCATGGAAGCTCACTTGGTGATTTGGGGCCAGTCACATGCTTTCAATTTAACCTATCTCACAGGTTTGTTGTGAGGATCAAAAGGAGGAGAGGAGAATAATGTAAGTTTCTTTGGTCCCTACTGTGGAGAAAGGTGAAGTGTAAATGAAGAAAATAAACAAACATAGCTGAACATGGGAAGTAGATAAAAGGTAGGCTGGTTGTATGGCTAAGGAGGAGAGAATGAGGCAGAGAAAGGGCAGAGGATATGGGGGTCGCCAGGACAACTGAGAGGGGGGGTACAAAATTTGGAGGGCTCACGTCAGCTGCAGGGTCCCTGAAGCCAAAAAAAAAACAAAAAAGGAGGGGAACCAGCGTACATGAATTGGTACAAAGCACAAGAAACTGCTGGCCAATGATAAGCAAAAAAATATAAAAATAATATTTAATTTCAAGTTCAGTAATTCAGAACTATAACTATATAAAGCCAAGGTGTTCTTGCAAGAAACAACAAATATACAGAAAGATAGGAAAATAAAGTCCAAAAAATGTCAGTGGCCGATTTCTCGCTAGAGCTGCCTCGCAGCACAGCGCCGTTTGCCCCGACACAAACATGTCAATTTCACACCCGAAGCTCCGGGGCTGCATTTTGACTCGGGGCTTCGCCCGATTTCCTCCACAGTTTCGTGATCCTGGTTTTTGAGGATCATGAAACTGCGGAGGAAATCGGGTGAAGCCGCGGGTCAAATGCAGCCCCGCAGCCTCGGGTGTGAAATTGACATGTTTGTGTTGGGGCAAACGGCGCTGTGCTGCGAGGCAGCTCTAGTGAGAAATCGCCCAGTGTGTCTCACTCCAGTTGTATTGTAATATCATAGTCCAACTTGACATGCATTCATCATGGAGTGGACTGATATAGTTCCTGGATAGTCTAAACATTCTTGAATTCCATAAGCCATAGACACATGTAGTCCGGATGCAAGCTGCCGCATTTTGAATAATTATTTTTCAAAACTAATAGGTTATAGTGAGACCCAATCTCAGTAGAAGCACATACAAAAGCCAGTATATTCAGTCATAAAGGATCATGGGTCCTTATCCCTGAAGCCAGCATCACACTGCATCCAGCTGAACACCTTTCCCACTATTTTCCTTTTAATGCAGTTCTGTTTACAGCTACTAGGTTCACAGGAAAAGCAGAGCACAGCAAAGGACAGTATCTGACTCTGCTCAGTCTTGGCAAACTTCTACAAAGTTTGCTATGAGGCTAAGGGAAACCATTTGCTGATCAGATCCTACTAAATCCATCAGCTAAGCCACTGCTGGAGCAAGGCAAGACCAGCCAAGACAAGTTACAGTCATCCACAGTATGGTGTAGTAGTCAGAGTGCTGGACTAGGACTAGAGAGACCTGGGTTCAAATCCCTGCTTGCCATGAAGCTTGCTAGGTGACCTGGAGCCAATCACATTAACTCATCCTAACACATGAACAAATGAAGCTGCCTTCTACTGAAGCAGACCATTGGTCTGTCAAAGACAGTATTATCTACTCAAACTGGACGCAGCTCTGCAAATTCTCAGACAGTCTTTCACTACCCGTTCAACTGGATATGATGGGAACTGCTGTCTGACTTGAACCTGGGTCCTTCTGCATGCCAAGTAGATGTTGTGCCACTGAGCCATAGCCCCTCCCCTGATGCCAGGATGCAGCCTCCTGGCTTTCATAGAGTGGCTGCTGTTGAACAGTAAGGTTAAAGCCAAGGTAAAGGTTTCCCTTGCTCGAAAGCCAGGCGAATCCGACTCTAGGGATGCAGTACTTATCTCAATTTCCAAGCCGAAGAGCCAGCGCTGTCCAAAGACGTTCCCGTGGTCACGTGGCCGGCATGACTAGACGCCAAGGCGCACGGAACGCTGTTACCTTCCCACCAAAGCGGTACCTATTTATCTACTTGCAATTTCTTGCTTTCAAACTGCTAGGTTGGCAGGAGCTGGAGCCAGAGATGGGAGTTCACTCCGTCACATGGCACTCAGGTCTTGAACTGCTGAACTATCGACCTTCCGGTCTCCGGTCTGCAGTTCAGCGTCTTAACCCCTTGAGCCACTGCAGCCCCTTTGTTGAACAGTAGCAAGTAGCTATTGCCTAGCTGAGTCGTGCAAATCAGATGATATCAAGTCACCCAGTGTTTGCTGCCAGGCCTAGTTGCCAGCCTCCAGGAGATCTCCCAGAATTACAACAGATCTCCAGATGACAGAGATTTGGTGTAGTGGTGAAGTGCAAGGACTCTAATCTGGGAGAACCGGGTTTGATTCCCCACTTACACCTGCTGGATGATCTTGGGCAAGCCATAGTTCTGCATTGAAAAAGAGCAGTTTCTGTCAAGAGCTCTCTCAGCCCCACCTACCTCACAGGGTGTCTGTTGTGGGGAGGGAAAGGGAAAGGAGTTTGTAAGCCGCTCTGAGACTCCTTTGGGTAGTGAAGGGTGGGGTATAAATCCAATCTCCTCCTCCTCCTCTTCTTCTTCCTCTTCCTCCTCCTCCTCCCCGAGAAAATTACTTCTTTGTAGGGCATTATATCCTGCTGAGCTCCCTCCTTTCCTCACCCCAAAATCTCCTGGAATTTCCCAACCTGCAGCTGGCAATCCTAGTCAGGCCTGGCCCCGATGAGTCCTCCCTCAAAGGCCAAAACAGCCCTGGAAAGGACCCTGCTCTCTCCCCCTGCCCTTTTACTCACAGAAACCCAGCCTAGAAACCTGTGGTTGCCTAGCAACAGCCTCTGAGGGCTTCTGTTTCTTAAAACTTATTATTATTATTATAATATTTCAGGTTTTCCTGCAAACCTAGGGCCCTTTTCAGATTTGTAGAAAGATCTGCCTTCCCTGTTCACAGCTCCAGTTACTCCGGATTTAAGTTTCCTCAGATACGGCCAACTTATCTGTTAAGTATAGAGATGCCTTTGAACAAACATGAACACATGAAGCTGCCTTATAATGAATTATACCATTGGTCCAACAAAGTCAGTATGGTCTACACTGACCACCTCTCCCCCTAAGCATGGCCGTGACAGCTTCATTTATCTGAGCAAGGTCTTTTGCAGGAGCTAACACAAGGTATGATGAGCTAGCCTCCCGATGGGGCAGGCTCCTTGCCTGGCCCAATGACCTCTGGACAAAGAGGCTTGGACTACTGCTGCCTGACTTCAACCAAGACGAATAATACCTGGCAACTTAAAGGCAATGTCTTACTGTGTCGCTAGAGCCTAAAAATTTACCTTATTTCTTTTATTCCCCTCTGCTATGTTCTTCTGAAATATCCCTGCACTCTTTAATAAATATCTTTTGATTATATTTGGGTGTTCTGTGCTTCAAGTGTTGCAATCTAATTTCAGTACCTGAGAACTTAAGAGTCCACCTACCAGGTTTATTGTGTGGGTAGTTCAAGGGGCTGGTGGCAGACTGCCAGACCGGTGAGTGTGTAGACACCCCCCCCCCAGCGTTTTGTAATTTTGTGCTTTGCCTGCCTGTACCAAGAGTCCTCTGGACCAGAGATTTGAGACACACATGCCTTCTCAGTTGTGGCCCCCAGTTTATGGAATGGCCTACCTGAGGAAGTCAGGAAGGCTCCCGCTTTCCACAAATTAAGTAAATCTGAATTCTTCAAGAAAGCTTTTCTGTGCCAACAATAAAGTTGCACTGTAGTAAATTATTCAAAGTTAAATTGATAAGTTATTGGGGACTGTGGTCTATGCTACTGTGTTTTCCCTTACTGAAGCTAGGATTGAACTGTGTAATTTTGGTATCATTTAATGTGTCACATTAAGACTTATGCTTCTCTTCAGTTCTGTTTTCAGATTTCTGATTGTTTCTACAACCATAATACTGTCGTATTGTTTATTGAATATCCCATCCTGTCGATTGTATGGACTCACTCTGTATAATCCACCTTGAGTCCCAGTGGAAAGGGCAGACCATAAGTGACATAAATAAATAAATTGTTATGACTAGTTGCTTTCAGTCCTTCTGTATAAGTGAGATAAAGACAAGGCTGAGCTGAGTGTAATCTTTGATCTGTTGGGGAGTGGGTGTTCAAGGGTAACTAGTCCTTTGGTATTCAAACTTGAAAGGGAGTAGGTGTGGGAATCTGGGTTGTAAACACTCATATTTCTTTCATATTCTTTTTTTCCCTGCTTCATTATCAGTAAGTAACACCCCCCTGCCAAGGGTAGTTTGGATGTAACCCAAACCAAACAGAAAAACACAGGCTGATTTCACACAAGGAGCTGCGCCGTCACGCCTCCCTTTGGCCCGTTTCCATTGGTCAATTTCCCACTCAAAGCCCCGCGGCCACATTTTGACCAATTTTCCCTGTGGTTTCGTGATACTGATTTTTGAGGATCACGAAACCGCCGGGAAAATCGGGTGAAGCTGTGGGTTAAAATGCGTCTGCATGGCTTCGAGTGGGAAATTGACCAATGGAAACAGGGCAAAGGGAGGCGCGATGATGGCACAGCTCTTTGTGCAAAATTAGCTATAGGCTTCTTAATAAACATTAAACTATCACAGAGGTGTCAAACTAATTTGTTATGAGGGTTGGATCTGACATAAATGTCATTTTGTTGGGCCAGGCCATGTGTGCTATAAAATGTAATATGAGGTACCAGAGATATAAACTTTATAAAGGTGCTTTGAGATGTTGAATGGCAATAGTGGGTGAATGATAATAGCAAGCTTGATTGAACTAGGTGTGATATACAGAGGGGTAGTAGGTGTGGAGAAACCAGTGTGGTAATGAGGCAGGAAACCTAGGTCTCAATTCCATCCAGGAGGATTCAGTCCAGGAGGATGCAAAGAATAAATGGACATAAGTCTGACATCAGAAACCACAACATTCAGTTGCTGACCTAAGAGTAGCAGTGCTCTTACGAAGGAATTTCAAAGGGAGAGTAGAAAGAGAGACTGCTGAATAGTAATTGATAATGAAGCTCAAGACAATGCATCCTCCTGGACTGAACTGAGACCTAGTTTTTCTGTTACTGATGTGTGCTATTATCATTTGGCATCTGAAATCACTCCACTCTCCAAAATATGACCAATCTACATGTTCTAATTTCTAATCAGGGTCTTTTTGAAAGAAAATAAATCCAGACAGGGACAGAGAAATCCAATCTATTTTAAAAAACCAAATTTTCAGAATATAAGCCAAAATAATTTCCTCAATGTATGTTGTGCTTGTCAGAAGACTCTACCCTCCCTCCCACTCACCCACCCATCCAAGAAGTGTGCTTGCACTCAAAGCTTATAACTGGAATAAAACATTGTTGGTTTTAAAGTTGCCATGGGATGCCAATTTTGTTTTATCTCTGTCTCTTTCTCCCTAAGTGAGAGAGAGAGCCAGCGAAGGGTGTGTGTAGAGGCTTGTTTTTGTATCTCTCCAGCATGAAGCAGCCAGGAAGCTCTGTGTGTGAGAGAGAGAGAAAGAGAGAAAGAGAGCGCAGGGGAGGGAGGGACACATGATGCAGGAAACAGGAAGAAAAGAGCTACTGAGGGAGCTGGGGGAAAAGCAAGCTAGGGTCCGGCTGCACCAGCAGCCCTAGAAAAGGAAGCAGGAGAAGGAAGTTGCTGGGAGGCTGGATCTGGCCCACAGGCCACATGTCTGACACCCTTGAACTATCACATAGGAAAAACCACAAATTCCACAAAGTCCCTCAAAAATTTCACTGGATCCCAGTACCACATGTAAGGATCAGAAGGATTATCCAAATATTAAAAGAAACAGTCTTAACAATTGCACTTTCCATCTTTTAGCATACCAGACTTTTTTTGGTTGTTGAGAGGTTGCATAAAATGCATCCAAAATTGGATACTCTGACTGGCAGCCACTCTCCAGAGTTTCAGGGCTTTGACATCACCTGCCAAGTGATGCTTTTAACTAGAAACGTCAGATCACTGTTGGGACCTTTTGCATGCCAAGCAGATGCTCTGCCACTGAGCCATCCCCCCTCCCAATACTAAACTACAGTGGCTATCCAGAACAGTCTTTCTGGTCCTGATTTTTTTAAAAAGTTAGTTAGATGATAGGTTGATACAGATTGATTGACCAAACCTGAGACTTTCTGCATGCAATGGACATGGCTTCACCACTGAATTCTGGCTCCTGGCTGATCAGACAATGATGCTCATTACAAACTCGAAGGTGAGCGAAGACGTCTAGAGAGGAGTAATTTTGAATGCATATCAATTTTGGATGAAGACTCCTGGCACAATAACTAAATTTCTGTGCAATGATATTAATATTACTATTCATGAAACATGACCACTGCTGAATAAAATTGATTTGCATTGCCAGGACATGAGGATGCTTGTGGCAAAACAGTGCTGACCTTTTCCTTTTTGTAAAGAGATGTTTTGTAAGGAAAGGGGAGAGGATGGCATCTCTAGGAGAATTTTGGGCCTCTTGTGCCATATCCTGTGGCACTGAATTCCACAAGTTATGACTTTACTATTATTGTTGCCTTTAACGTACGGGATGTTAAGCCAGATGACAAAAAATAAATCAAGCAAAGGGTGCAGAAATAATTATATGCAAACTTAGCACAAATTCATAACACTGCAGTCTATGATCAAACAAAATTATAGCCTGCCACAAGAAGAGAACAGGAGTGGCCAGAATACATGATCCATAGAAGTGCCAGTGTACAAGACAATAAGTAATTTTACAAAAAAACATACTCTGCTGATGCAGGCAACAATGAGGCAGGTCACGTGCTGCAGGGAACAGCACAACTCCCCCCAAAGTCATGGGTCAGACTAACCTGGGAGTTGTCAGATGTTGGAGAATACACACCCTTTTCCTTTGCTGGGCTCAGGATGACTGACACAGACAATTCCTGGAAGAAGGAACAGAATTTCAGATAAAGTGATATTAACTCTTTGGGATTCAGAAATAAATACTGAGAGAGATTAGGCAGGGATGGCATGGAAGTCATTCGTATGTGAAATGGAGCAGGAAACAATTTAAGGAGACAGTAACTCAGTTTGACTGTTGCAAAAAGACTTCAGAGGTTAATTCTCAGGTATTTTATCTACTTATGACCCCTGAAAGGACATTTTTCCCCCCTGCGGACTTTCAGATCTTTAAAACTGAAGCCAGTTCGAGGGGAGAAGCTGTCCAACACTCCAAAATCTATTGGTTTTACTACCTTCCCCCCCCCCCCCCGGCTGGGCCTAAAAACAGTTATGCAGCAAAATGAAAACACAGATAAACAGACTTAAAAAAATAAAGCATAAAAACCCTTAGGGTATGATCTTGTCAGAGTTGAGCAATTTAAGACACCAGTGATTTCAAATGAAAAGATTAAAGCAAATGGTAAAAATCTGGAGACATTATTTGAACATTTGGATTTCCATCAGCTGGAGTTATGGTCTTTACAAGGCCATCAGGTATTTCATATTATTGCAGATTAAGATTTTCAGTGTCATCATAAACAGTTCTACCAAGAATTCTACTGAAGTCTTATTCCTAGGAACATGGTTCTTATCCCTAGGCATGTGTTCTTAAGATAGCACTCTTCAATGGTCCTGGTCACATGGGAGGATTTGATCTGCAAGAGGGACAGATGGGGGGCGCATCAAGCAGGTGTGATCACACCACAACATCTGGGAAGCAGCGCGCACCCGTCCCTGATCCGTCCCTTAGGCCCACAAATGTGCATCAAAAAGGTACTAGCAAAACAGCAGTACCTACCAGATGATGCGCCCAATGGAAGGCGTCCGGTCAGGGAAGCGCCAGTAGGCCGTTGCAGCTGGCGCCATTCCCCATCCCATGCATGCGCACAACCGCACTACTGCCGGTTTTCTGCGCACCATGTGATCAGCTGCCCGGGCATGGAGCACAGAGCTGCGGGGGCACGTTGGATCGTGCTCCCGTGGTTCTTTTTGCTCCAGCTCTGATTTGCCTCCCTTCAGCAGCGGATCATCCAGCTGATGTGACCGGGACCATTATTTATCTTAATTCCTGGGTAAAGACTCAGTCCTTTCTTAGTCAGGGATTTCTGACCAAACAAGCCATTGTGGAAATGAAACCCTTAATTAAGGTCATTAATGAATGGAAGTTTGGGTACCTTAAAAAAGTTTGATTAAAAAATAGAAGTAATATAAGGTATGACAACCGTGTAATGATTTTATGAATTACCTACATTGTTTACTGGAGCTGGGTGCTATTGTTTTGTTGTTGTGCTGAAGAATTAGCCATGAATAGCTGCAGAAACTGAATGACTCATCTGTGGTAAGACAGCGAGGATTCAAAAAGCCACAACAGGAGCCTCTGATAGTTCAATAAAATGGACAAGAACATAGTGTCACAAGGAAAACAAAAAAAAATCAATTGGGACCATTTGTTATTTCAATCTACATTTCTGTGGCACAGATAATAACAACATTATCCACATTTCACAGGATCCCAGGGGGTTAATTATACATCCTATAATTTTGAGGGGGAGATGAGGCACTTGAGTGTCCTGTGGTCTTTGCTTGTGGAATAATGATGAATAGGCACACAAAGACTCTTTCAGTTATACATGATGACTGATTAGAGCATGGGTGTGGGGAAGCAAGGATAGCCTCTGCCCTGAGCGTTTACAATTTATACACTGGTTGAAAATGTAGAACAGTTAATAAGGTTGTCTGAATATGGGGAGGTACAAATAAGTGGATGTAATTTCACAAATGTTACCTCTTTGAGCTACAGCTTGCTGGGCTGTTGATTTTGTCCGGAATACAGGATAGCTGTCCATACCAACTATTTTAACTGTGCAACAGCTGAGTAGAAAGATGGATTGTGAGCTGATTAATTGAAGATCTCATGTAAAAGAAGAAGAATATTTGGTTTTTATACCCGGCTTGTCTCTGCCGTAAGGAGCAGTTCCTCAGTGGAACAGGCTTTCTCTGGAGGTGGTGGGCTCTCCTTCTTTGGAGGTTTTCAGACAGAGGCTAGATGGTTATCCGACAGCAATGCTGATTATGTGAACTTAGGCAGATCATGAGCGGGAGGGCAGGAAGGGCTGCATCAGTTCTTAGTTCTCATGGCCCTTTCTTACACGCCCAGGGAAATGCGGTTCACCATTTTGGGGTCAGGAAGCAATTTTTCTCCAAGCCAGTTTGGCTTGGGATTCTGGAGGGTTTTGCGGGGTTTTATTTTTTTTTGCCATCTTCTGGGCATGGAGCAAGGGTCACTGGGGGTGTGGGAATTTCCTGCATTGTGCAGGGGTTGGACTAGATCACCCTGGAGGCCCCTTCCAACTCTACGAGTCTCAAAGCGGCTTACAATTGTCTTCCCATCCTCTCCCCACAACAGGCCCCTTGGGAGGTAGGTGGGGCTGTGTGAGTTCTCAGAGAACTGTAACTGGCCCAAGGTCACCCAGCAGGCTTCATGTGGAGGAGGAGTGGGGAATCAAACCACTCTCCTGCAGCCCTTTCCTCAGAGGCACTGGGCAGTGACCGTAGCTGGGAGCATGGTGAAGTGCTAGCGAATAAGAAGAAGAAGAAGAAGAAGAAGAAGAAGAAGAAGAGGAGGAGGAGGAGGAGGAGGAGGAGGAGATTGGATTTATACCCCGCCCTTCACTACCCAAAGGTCAGAGCTGCTTACAAACTCCTTTCCCTTCCCCTCCCCACAACAGGCACCCTGTGAGGTAGGTGGGGCTGAGAGAACTCTTGACAGAAACTGCTCTTTTTCAAAGACAGCTGTGCCAGAGTTATGGCTTGCCCAAGGTCATCCAGTCAGGTGCAAGTGGAGGAGTGGGGAATCAAACCCGGTTCTCCCAGATTAGAGTCCGCGCACTTAACCGCGCACTTAACCACTACACCAAACTGTAGTGAATGGAGGGTCAACCGCAGTGCACTCTGCCAGACCCCTGGCAACTGCCCCACCTGGTTAGCAGATTCCACTTCTGAGATCTCCAGTTAAAGGAGCAGGAAGCACCTGAGACCCTGGTGATGAATGGCTGCCAGCCAAAACAGACAACACTGGGCTTGATGGTTCAGGGGACAGAGCAGAGCAATCAGACCTGACTGAAGTGCAGGTCACACGCCCCATATACTTGCTGTGTTCACTTTATATACACTAGGAAATCATAGTATACATACTGCCTTTCATTCCTTTTGGTACACAGGACAAAGAAGAACCAACTAGTCAAGTACAAGTGATTGTCTGTTGTTGTTCAGTCGCACAGTCGAGTCCGACTCTTCGCGACCCCATGGACCAGATCACGCCAGGCCTTCCGGTCTTCCGCCGTCCTCTGAAGTTGGCTCAATTTCATGTTCGTTGCATCTATGACACTGTCTAACCATCTCATCCTTTGCCGTCCCCATCTTCTTTGACCTTCAATCTTTCCCAGCATCAGGGTCTTCTCCAGTGAGTGCTCCCTTCTCATTTGGTGGCCAAAGTATTTGAGCTTCAGTTTCATTATCTGGCCTTCCAGGGAACAGTCAGGGTTGATTTCTTTGAGGATTGACTGATTTGTTCTTCTTGCAGTCCAAGGGACTCTCAAGAGTCTCCTCCAGCACCATAGTTCAAAAGAATCTATTCTTCGGCGCTCGGCCTTCCTTATAGTCCAACTCTCACAGCCATACATGACTACTGGGAATACCATTGCTTTGACCATGCGGACTTTTGTTGGCAGGGTGATGTCTCTACTTTTTATCATGCTGTTTAGGTTCGCCATCACTTTCCTCCCAAGGAAATCTTTAAAATGTCTCTTTTAGAAAATCTACAAGTCAAATTACTTTAATTGTTACAAATGACTAAAAAAAATCCTAATGTGAAATGTTTTATTCAATCAGACCAGTCATTCTTTGAAAAGAATGGCAGTAATTAGATCATCCTGTTTGTCTCTGTAACAGCGACAGCTTGTTTTCAAAATCTTCTTTTCTCCAAGCATTTTCACCAATCTAATTTTAAAACCTTAAGTGATAAGGGAGTGGCTCCTCCACTGGTGTAATATATCTCATTGACAGGAAATAACCTTTAAAAGCTGGAAGCTTCCCCCCCTTACAAATGTTTAATTGATTTTTTAAAAAATCTTCTTGTATTATCTTTACTGGTGGTCAGATTATCATAATGTACAAGACCATTTTTAAAAAAATTGCATTTGTCTTTTGATAATAGTACAACAATAGCAAATATATTGATCTAATATTTAATAACATTTCTAAGTTTTAAAAGTCATTGTTGCCACCAATTTCTTATTTGTATCCTGAAATGTTAGCACAAATTGAATTCATGTATGTGATTGAATGTATGAAGTGGGCAGTTATTTACTGAGTCGTGTTTTATAAAACGAGCATTGATAGTTGAAGCTAGAATTCAGAAGACTCATTTCTAGACATTATTCCCTGTAATTGCATAAACGGACAACAGAAACACTTCATGACAGCAAATAATTGAAATAATCACATGTATTTATTTTAAGAAAGCTTTCCCACAACATGAGGCTCCTGGGGCTACAAACAATGATAAAATCATCCATAAATACAGCCCAATTAAAAAAATAGTGGCATATAAAACTCGAAACAGTACACAATTAAAAACAGAACTGAACATTACAAAGCTAATACTGGGGGTGAGGGAGAAAAGAAATTGAAGGGGTGGAGAAACGACAATCAGTCAAACGCCTGGATAAACAAAAATGAAAACTTGGTACCTGAAACAAAGGAGATTAGGCTCCAGGCGACAGTGAGGAGTGAACATAGAGGGGCCACCACAGGAAAGGACCCCTTTCAAATGTGGGGGTACTCAGAAAAGAACCACAGGATGAGATCTAATTTGTGGGAGAGCACTTACTAGAGCAGGCATTTTTTTAATTGCCCTGCTTCCAGAATGTTTAGTGCTTTAGAAGTAATAACAGGTGCTTTGCATTTTGACTGGGGAAAGTAGGCATTCAGCGCAGGTCTTTTAATATGGGAGAGACATGTTTTCATGCCTGTCATTCTGAACCAATTGAGAACAGCCCCACATAAAGGTACATTGCAACAGTCCAATCTAAATGCGAGTGAAACATGGATACTTGTGCTGATTGTGTCAGTGGTGTTTTAACAACTTCATTCTAGGCCAGGGTTTTCGACTGCCCTAGTCCACTCCAGGACTTGGTGTGGGCAGGAACAGGTAGAAAGGAAGTTGTACTCACTGTAGCTCCAGACAGGGAAAGAAGAGGAGTTACTAAACTGTGCTTCTGCTTATAACCATCCTGCCTCTTATTATACCTAGCATTAAGAACACCACACTGGTGATGTAGGACATAACAGTGTCAATCAGAGAACAGATGCACCTGCTGCATCAGGACCACAGAGAAAACATAGGCTACTTCCAACCTAAGGCGATTCCCTGTTATGGACTTGGAATGGTCTCCAATGCCCATTTGTCCCCCCGCAGCAGAGAAATGGGATCCCTATACCCTTCAGGCTGTTCCAGAAACAACCGAAAAGCTTGGAAGGCATACACAGGTAGCCACTGTTACATTAAAGGGCCACTTGGGAGCACAAGTGTGAAACCAAACCTCATAAGTGTCGGCTTCTTTGTACCTTCCCAAGGATCAACAGCAGGTGCATTGCTCAGAGGTTTGTTGTTGTTTTTTAAAATGGTAGTAGGTATGTCTCAAGACGTAGGGATGCCAACCTCCAGGTAGGACCTGGGGATCTCCCAGAATTACTGCTCATCTCCAGACTACTGTGGCCCCGGTCACACGGAGCGTTAGGCATGCTAGAGAGACGGAAGATAGGCGGATTTTCCGGGCATGATCTCACCGCCACATCTGGGAAGCGTAGAGCTCCTGTGGCGCACCCAAGGCTTCCCACCAAAGATGCGGGGTAAAAAACTAGTACCTCGGAGGTACTAGTTTCCAGAAACTGCGGGGCAAGGGCGGCCATCTGATCGCGTTTCCGGTGGTAGTTCCGGCGCCCGCCCATGTCCCCCAAGTCTCCATGGATGCGCACAAGCACCCAACAGAGCATGCGCACATTTCAGTTTTAAAAACAAAACACAAGCCCGTTTGCCGCGCCGCTCCGCTTCTTTGCCGCGTCTGTGATCAGCACCTCCCCCCTAACCACGGGAGCTCGACGGGACCTCAACCTGACACCTGATCACGCAATCGCGCTTTAGTTTGCTCCGGGGCAAACAGCCACGCCTCCCCCCCACATTCTCCTGCCCTTGTGGCTGAGGCCAGAGATCAGTTTCCTTGGAGAAAGTGGATGGTTTGGGAGGTGGACTCTATGGCATTGTACCCCACTGAGGTCCCTGTCCTCCTGAAGCTCCATCCTCAAATCTCAAGAAGTTTCCCAACCTGGGTCAGGCAACCCTGCTCAAGAGTATTATGTCTTCTTTTATATACTGAGACCAAGCTTGCTTTTGCTCTGATGTTTCTGGAAACATCCCATCAAAGTAGTTTTTAGAAACATCAGAGCAAAGTACAAGAAATCCCAGATGGTGATGGAAGGGGAACAGTGAGACGACAATGCTTCTTTTGGAGAACTTGCTACTTTTGGAGAGCTGGAGCAGAGCAAATCATTCATGTGAAAGCTGCCCTAATTTCCATCTGTAGGTCAGAATCTAATAGCACCCCTAAGCTGCCACCCTGCTCTTTTATGGGAAGTACAGTGCCATGTAGAAAAGGCTGTGTTCTTAGACCTTGATCAATACTATGATCAACTGCAGCATCTCATAGAGGTGATAGGAAAGCTATTGTGTGGTATCCAGTGAAATGAGCCTGATGGTCATACAATGTTCTAAAGCTATCGGAACATGCTTGTACAATGGCTGCTGAGATTAGAATATGCAACGATAGAGGGTGGGTGGCTACTAGATTCCTTATATGTTCAAGTGAAAGCAAGAGAAACAAGTAGGAGTCAATTCAGAAAGCAAATGGGACAGAAGTCTGAGCTCTGCAGCTGGTTTGCAAACAACTGATGGGTCAATGTACAGTACTTTAACACTATACTGGTGGTTGTTCCACAGGCAGTGATGCTGACCTAGCATGCTGTGCAAGTTTGGTGTAGTGGTTAAGTGCGCGGACTCTAATCTGGGAGAACTGGGTTTGACCCCCACTCCTCTACTTGCACCTGACTGGATGACCTTGGGCAAGCCGTAGTTCTGATAAAAGTTGTTTTTGAAAAAGAGCAGTTTCTGCCAAGAGCTCTCTCAGCCCCACCTACCTCACAGGGTGTCTGTTGTGGGGAGGGGAAGGGAAAGGAGTTTGTAAGCCGCTCTGAGACACCTTTGGGTAGTGAAGGGCGGGGTATAAATCCAATCTTTTCTTCTTCTTCTTCTTCAATCCTGCCTCCATGTCATGGACTGATCAGTTATGACATTTGTAACATGTTTGCCCAAGGGATTGGCAGCCCCTCCCATGCCATTTTCCTGGCCCAAAATGGCCCTCCTCCCCTCATGCCGCTGTCCCAACCAGAATCTAAAAGGCCTGAGGTACTTTTACAGGCAGCTGTCCCAAGGCATTGGCAATTGGCATGGGGCTGCCTGTCTCTGTGGTGAACAGGTGACAAACATTTGGCCCGCAGTTTGCAATATCACCTTAATGCAACAGACCACTAAGTTACTCTAGTATCATGACCACTGTGAGCATTTTTTTTACCAGTTCTATTTATTTGTTTATTTAATTTTTAATTTTTACAAAAAAAGAGATCACATCCAGAGGTCATTTCGGGGGGGGGGAACGCGGGGGAATGCAGTTCCCCAGGGTGAGGTACACGGGGGCGGGGCACATGATGAAGCCCCGCCCCCTGCTTCCGGCCACCCCGCTTCCGGCCCTCATTCAGCCAGGAGGAGGCAGGAGAAGAGGGAGGGTAAGTTGCTTCCTCCCTGCCTCTCCCCACCCCTGCCTGCCTGGGGCCAGGGAGGGCCTCATCCATGGCCCATCGCTACCCGTTTACTACCGGGTTTTCTTCCGGTGATGTCAGGGGGTGTGGCATATGCTAATGAGTTATGCTAATGAGTTCCCCTAGCTCTTTTTCTATGAAATGACCCCTGATCACATCACATATATTAAAACAATAAATGAAGCATATAAGGCCATGAGATTTGTAAGATGAATAAACCCTGATCGACCATCAAAACAAGAGGCTTTGCTTATATTCAGATCAAGTCCACATAATTCTCATCATTCGGTAAAATGTCATTTTCCATCAAATAATAAATAACGGGAGACCACGATTCAGTGTATGCTAGTTTCTGTCGATCTGATCTATCCAGTTGTGTATTATTCATAAGTTTACCTAAAATATAAAAGCCCCACAACTTTCGGAGCCATTGATCTATCGTCGGCATTTTGTGATCTTTCCATTTTGAGGCTAACAATGTTCTAGCTGCCAATATTAGAGTTGAGGTCAGTTGGTCACGTTTCAGTTTCCCAGATGGCATTTTCCAATAATCTAATAGCAAAACCTCTGGCAGAAGTGGGAGATCAATCCCTGTGATATTCTTGATGTGTAAGAGAATACCTATCCAGAAGTCTTGCACCTGTTCACAAGTCCACCAACAGTGGAGAAAATCTGCTACATAACCACATCCCTTTGAACACTTGGGGGAATTCTTTTTATTGCTACGATGCATTCTTGTAGGTGGTAAATACCATCTTGTCAGTAAATATATTGGTATTTAAGAGAATATATATTTGATTTGAAACATACTGCCTCCCATATACCTGGCCAATCCTCCTCCGAGATTCGCTGTTGGTAGGAATAAGCTTTCGGCATTTCTAATCTTAACAGAATATCGTATAATCTAGAAAGTAGACCAGATGTATCCTCGGGTATATTTTTTAGCAAAATTTTAAAGTCCATGAGAGGCCTTGAGATTGACTCTTTAACAGTAGAAGAAAGCTGGATGTCCAGCTTTCCCTTTTAGGTCTAGAAGTAGATAGAATAACATAAAGATTGAGTGAATAGAATATAAATTAGAAGAATGAGTAATAATGTATTGAACAAAAGGATGTATCACGGCTTAGAATGTGAATTAGAGTAAGTTGTATGGTGGTCTCATATGTGGGTAGGATAAGGGAATAAGAAAAGAAGAGGATTAGTTAATTTGTTAGTTATACCAAGGGAATGTAACCTCATTTTTAATTTCTGAGAGAGAGTGTGTAAAATATAAGGTTATGAATTATTGTTATGAAATATATACTCAATAAAAATATCTGTTAAAAACAGTAGAAGAAAGTGTCAGATGTCTAATTTGATGATACTGCCACCACGAAAGAGGCTGTTGCAAGAGTTCCTCTACATTCTGTTTTAATTTCAGTAGTCCATTATCAAGTAGATCTATTAAACGTAGGTTTCTAGTAGATTTCCAGGTGCAACCTGCCAACAAAGAATTTGCAGGAGGGAACCATTTCTGGTTCTGAATCAACGATAATAAAGATCTCCCTGGAGATATTTTTTCCCGTCTTTTATCCCATATTGCAATCATGTTGTCCAGACATGGAGAAGAAAATTTCATTACATTTCTGTGCCTGTTATCGTTCCACAAAAAATCAGCTAGAGAGTTAGCCAGAGAAAAAGTATTTTCTATCTGCAGCCAACGCATGACCATTACCAGGTAAGTCAAGGAAGCTGCCTCATGATAGAGTCTTAAGTCTGGGACGTCCATACCTCCACATTCTCTGGAGTTACGAACCATCTTAAAAATAAGGCAAGACTTATGAGCACTGTGAGCATTTTTATGCAAACATCTGTCAGTACAAAAAATGGCTTGACTATAACTTAGTTAAATGAACTGATGTTGGCCTTGAAATAAGTAGTCCCTTTTGTAATCCAATATTTGTATCCTCCTATGAGAATAACAGGAGCTGCGGTGGCTCAAGTGGTTAAGACACTGAACTGCAGGCTGTGGAAGGTTGGTAGATCAGCAGTTCAAGACCCGAGTTGCCGCATGACGGAGTGAGCTCCCGTCTCTAATTCCAGCTCCTGCCAACCTAGCAGTTTGAAAGCAAGAAATTGCAAGTAGATAAATAGGTACCACTTCAGTGGGAAGGTAACAGCATTCCATGCACCTTGGTGTTTAGTCATGACCACGGAAACGACTTCGGACAGTGCTGCTCTTTGACTTTGAAACGGAGATGAGCATCGCAACCCTAGGGTCGGATTTGGCTGGCTTTTAAGCAAGGGAAACTTTACCTTTATGAGAATAACAACAAAGGAATATCTTCGCATTTAATTCTTACCCTTCTGTTCAGAGTCATATATGCACACATTGAGGCATATATATATATTCTTGCATGTGCAGTGTGCAGGCCATTAATTTTAATTGAAGAGCAGCTCCATGCATGTAAAAGAAGAAGAGAAGAGATTAGATTTATACCCACTCTTCACTACCCAAAGGAGTCTCAGAGCGGCTTACAAACTCCTTTCCCTCCCCCTCCCCACAACAGACACCCTGAGAGAGCTCTGACAGAAACTGCTCTTTTTCAAGAACAGCTGTGCCAGAACTATGTCTTGCCCAAGGTCATCCAGCAGGTGCAGGTGGAGGAGTGGGGAGTCAAACCCGGTTCTCCCAGATTAGAGTCCGCACACTTAACCACTACACCAAACACCAAAGCATACATGTACAGAAGTGGTTATGTCACAATGAAGTGAAAGGGTCAGCCCTTGCTGAGAGCAGAGCTCCAGGTGGGCCTCAGGACCCAATCCAGCAGCTGTGATTGGTTGAATGTTAGACCCAGTTCGTACAAGCAAAAATCCCCCATGCAAACTGTTTTGTGGGTGCAGCCCCCTAGACAGTAATGTATGTGTTTTCATGGTGATGATTCACATTTCATATGCACAATACTTGTATGAATTGTTATGAAGAAGTTTCAGAGTCCTGTTGGGACACACATTGCTTCCTCCATATGGCTGTGGCCATAGGATTATGAGGATTTTACTGGCCTGGTTACTGATCTTGGAATTTCATTCAATATTTAATGACAGCTCTAAGGGCAGAAATTTCAGGATGTCCTTAATTTGCTTTTCTCACTGAGTCTGTAAGATTGTTATATCGGAGCACATTTTAAATCATTCTTTGATCTGTATAATTAAGGTCAATTTATATAACTTTTCTTTTCAAAGATTATTTCTATGCTCTCCATAATTTCAGCATTGAAATTCATCTTGTTTGTTGCAGACGTTTTACAGCACTATGTAGGAAACATTTCTGAATTTTTGGGAAGATGTCTACAAAAATCAATCTTGGGTTTTGAAAATGTTGTGTTTTGCTTGAGGAAACAAAGGACTGCACATAGAAAATCCCCTAAATGTGGATCTATGATTCTTCAGACTCTAATTCTCTTTTGGTGTGTTGTAAATGTGCAATACCATGGTGGGTGGTAGCTATGATTCCCCCCCCTGTCTCTCAGGAGAAATATTTCTGGGATCTTAACTATCCTTTTCTCCACTGCCTCCTAGGCATTCCAAATTTCTTACCATGTGGTAGGCCCAGCAGTCTCCATACAAGTCTTTGGAATAATAGTAGGAGTGCTTCCTTTTGTCTGCTTGTCTTCATAATATTGTGAAGATTAGAAAGGTCACCACAGATGCACTGCAGATGCCTTCCGCCACCTCTGTCCTCTTTGTACTCTTAAAAATCGTGTAATAAGATAACAAAACCAGCACACTCAAAAGGGCAGAAGCCCACTGACACCTCATTCTTAAGCAGGCGCCTACGGCTGATGTGGAGGGCATAGAGTGACAGCCTACTGTGTAGCTACCTACAGAGCTTTTGTTCTCTGCTTTACTAGAGTTTCAGTGTGCCACACATTTAAGTTTTCAATTAGCTTTAAGGGCTGAACATTCAGCACTTGGTGGGTCTTCTTCATCCTTCAAATCCTGAAACTAAAGTTCAAACGATTACCATGTTCAAGCATTGTAAAATTCCCTTATTATTTCAACAGTCACCTCATTGTGGATAGTCACGTAGCTAGCTGTTTACTGAAATGTTCAGAATTATTGTATCTATGAATTCCCACTTCAGACTCATATGAAGCACTCATTCATCTACTACACACACTTGGCAACTTCGTTGCCTTAAGAGGGTTGCTTTAGTGCATACTGGGGATAAGCAACTGGAAACTTACTAGTCGAGGTCTGACCCAAACCACGCCCGTTCAGTTATTCTGTTTCTTAGTTGCCTAGTTCCATTTTTCCTATCAGCAATAAGAGCAGTAAAGTAAGAGAGAGAACTGCTGGTTGTTGCATTTAAAGACAACAGTGGGGGGAAGGGAGATGAAGTGCAGCAAGGTAAGATGGGAAGATGGAGCACGGTTTAGCTCCTCTTCCCCATGCACTCAATTTTTGGCAAAGATTTTCCCTCCCTACTCCTTGCTTGGGGAGCCTGGAAAGGAGGGGAAAAGCTCACTCAAGCCGATTCATGCCTGCTGGTGCTCGAAATGAGAACTTTAATTGCCTGTAAAATGGGGCTGCTTTCTCCTATCTATCAGAAATCTCGGAGAGTTTTTATCCTGGCTGAATGGGAAACTTAAACCCAGAACCGTGTGTCTCACTGAAACCAATGAGAAGGACTGTTGGGTTGATGTGTTAAATATGATATATTACACGGTTCTATTAAACCAGTTCCTTTCCATCTGTGGCATGCTCCTTAAGGAGTGCTGGAAATCTTTTGAATGAGTACCATGGCTCCTGGTAGACAATGTGGCATGTTCCAAAAATGAGTGAAACTCCACTCCCTGTCGGATTTGGCATGGGATTACTGCTGGAGTAATCATTCCACATTTTATGAGCAGTCACTGAAACATAAACCCTGCACACATGGCCTAAAGTGGAGAACAAGACTGCCATGGCTGGCCCCATATCCACCTATTCACAGTCACCAGAGTTTCAGCAGGCACATGGGCTTTGCCTTCCATACTTGGGATCCCGGGAACAGCAGATTCCTGATCACAGGGGTGAATCCTCTCCACGTAACAGTTTGTATGGTCATAAACTCTATGCCAACGTTAGGCTGAACGTTGGGCACGATCTTCTTCCCCGTGGACACAATCTCCATCCTCCCCCCCCCTGCACAGTGCACATTTAAGTATGTGTGTATGTTAAGTGCTGTTAAGTCGCTTCCAGCGTATGGCAACCTTATGAATTCACACAGGGGTCATTTCGTAGAAAAAGAGCTAGGGGAACTCATTAGCAAAACTCATTAGCATATGCCACACCCCCTGACATCAGGGGCCCGGCGGTGGACCTGCAAGGTCAGTGGGAGTGTGAGGAAGCCCCGCCAAGGCCCTCCCTGGCCCCAGGCAGGCAGGGGTGGGGAGAGGCGGGGAGGAAGCAACTTACCCTCCCTCTTCTCCTGCCTCCTCCTGGCTGAATGAGGGCTGGAAGCGGGGCAGCCGGAAGCAGGGGGCGGGGCTTCGTCATGTGCCCCGCCCCCTGCACCTCACCCGGGGGAACTGCATTCCCCCGCGATACCCCCCAAAATGACCTCTGAATTCACATCCTCCAAAGCGTCCCAGCGTTAACAGCTTTGCTCCAGTCTTTCAAATGGAGGGCCTTTGTGGCTTCCTTGTTTGAGTCAATCCATCTCATGTTGGATCTTTCTCTTTCCCCCGTGGCGGAGTCCCTCCGTCTCCTGTTGGGTCTTCCTCTTTTCCTGCTGCCTTCAGCTTTTCCTGGCATTCTTGTCTTTTCCCAGTGACTCTCGCTTTCTCATAATGTGACCAAAGTACGATAGCCTCAGTTTAGTCATTTTAGCTTCCAAGGAGAGTTCAGGCTCGATGTCGTCTAGAACCCACTTAGCTGTCCTTTTGGCAGTCCATGGCATATGTAAAATTCTCCCCCAACACCAGATTTCAAAGGAATCTACTTTCTTCCTGTCAGCTTTCTTGATTGTCCAGCTTTCACACCCATACACAGTAATGGGGAAATACCATGGCATAAATTAACTTGTTCTTGATTGCCAGCGACACATCCCTACACATTAGAATCTTTTTTGGCTCCTTCAGAGCTGCTCTTCCCAGTCTCGGTCTCCTTCTGATTTCTTGGGTGCAGTCTCCGATTTGGTTGCTGATGGAGCCAAGGAATAGAAAATCTTAAACAATTTCAATTTCTTCTGATTTCTTGGGTGCAGTCTCCCATCTGGTTGCTGATGGAGCCAAGGAATAGAAAATCTTAAACAATTTCAATTTCTTCACTATCAACTTTGAAGTTGTGTAGTTCCCCAGTAGTCATTACTTTTGTCTTCTTGATGTTCAGGTGTAATCCTGCTTTGGCATTTTCTGCTTTATCCCTCAGCAGTAGTCGTTTCAAGCCTTCAAGTACTGAGGGCTCCCATTAGTTCTTTCAGATGGTGAAGTAGATAAAAATGCATTCTTTCTTCAGACAACTTGGCACCATGTTAGCATTTTGTCCTAGATTTTTATTTAAATCTGTAATATCCCATGTTCAGGTCCAAATGCCATCACTAGGAAGTGAACACTGTAGTATTCAACTGTCTTTTTCTGCATTTGTCATGCATAAACTTTGGGAAGGATAAATGAAGGTAACTAAGAATAGCACCGTTGTACTTTTACAATAGGTAGTCTATTTCCATTGATAATCTGAGGTGTTCTCTCTCGTGAGCAGTTAATTGTGGTATAAAAGTGATCGCAATTAGTTGTGCGCATGACTTGAAAGGGAGCCCTGATTTAAAAAGAGTGAGAACACTGATGTTTGATGTAATGCTTTTGCCACCTCCATTTATAAACACTTTTGGTCAAATAAATGCTTTCCTATACACCTCAGTAGTTGATCTTATCCTTACTCCCTTGACAGGAGTTAACAAACTTGAGGCATAATCATGTTGTAATGCCTGTCAAAGATTATAGTTTATATGAGGCTTTAATTCTACCATTGGTACTGCTTTCAAAATCTGGAGAGAATGAAAGGATTAGTTAAAAACACCAGCTGTTCCCAGTTCAAATGATGTCATATATTCCTGCCCTCTTGGTTGTTTATACAGCACAGATTTAAGAAAGCAGAAGATTCTTTATTAAAGCCATTTTGAAAGGTATCCATATTTGCTTTGTTCAGTTGCACAGTCGAGTCCGACTCTTCGCAACCCCATGGACCACATCACGCCAGGCCCTCCTGTCTTCCGTCGTGCTCCGGAGTTTGCTTAATTTCATGTTCGTTGCCTCAATAATGCTGTCTAACCATATCATCCTTTGCCATCCCCTTCTTCTTTTACCTTCAATCTTCCCCAGCATCAGGATCTTCTCCAGTGAGTGCTCCCTTCTCATTTGGTGGCCAAAGTATTTGAGCTTCAGCTTCAGTATCTGGCCTTCCTGGGAACAGTCAGGGTTGATTTCTTTTAGGATTGACTGATTTGATCTCCTTGTAGTCCAGGGGGCTCTCAAGAGTCTTCTCCAGCACCATAATTCAAAAGAATCTATTCTTCTGTGCTTGGCCTTCCTTTTAGTCCAACTCTCGCATCCATACCATCAGGGGTCATTTTGTAGAAAAAGATCTGCAGAAGTGATGTCAGAAGGGGAAGCAAAAGGGGGGAGGCATCTTCAAAAGCCTCCCCTTCCCTTTCCTTCTCCAGCTGGGAGGGGGAAAGTGAAGGGGTTTAAAGTTTAAACCCCTTCTCACTAGAGTTGGGCCACAGGAGGAGGAAAGAGGGAAGGAAAGAGAGAGAGTAGAGAGAAGGAACGAAGGAAGAAAAGAGTGAAAGAAAGAGAAGGAAAGAAGGAAGGAAAGAGGAAAAGAAAGAGAAGGAAAGAAGGAGGGAAAGAAAGAGAGACAAGGGAAGGAGGAG
>NW_015160235.1:163516-180625 GCF_001447785.1 Gekko japonicus
CCACCCCCCACTACCCCAATCAAGCCTCTGCCACCCCCCGTGGATCCCTCACTTAACCCAGGAGGTGGCAGGGGGGCTCTTCTGGCCTCCCCCGGGCTGCAACACTCTGGCGCTGGCCCAAGGAGGTTGCTGGGAGCGTCGTCTGGCCTTCCCCGGGCCACAGCACTTCCTCTGGCCTCCCCCGGGGCTGCAGCGCTCTGGCATGGGCCCCAGGGAGGCGGCGACGGGCCTCATCAGGCCTCCCCAGGGCCACAACATTCCAGCACGGGTGTCAGGGAGGCCGCAACGGGCCTCCTCAGGCCTCCCCGGGGCTGCAGCGCTCTGGCGCGGGCCCTGGAAAGCCGGCGACGGGCCTCCCCAGGCCTTCCTGGGGCTGCAACGCTCTGGTGCGGGCCCTGGGAAGCCGGTGACAGGCTGTAGCTTGGGGAGCTGGGGGCGGGACTTGCCGCCACCACCATTTTGCCAACTCCTGGGCTCCCGGAGCAGTGCTCCAACGCGCTCCGGACCCAAAAGTCCCTTGCATACAGTACTACTGGGAATTTTATTGCTTTGACCTTACGGACTTTTGTTGGCAGGGTGATGTCTCTACTTTTTATTATGCTGTGTAGGTTTGCTTAATATCAGACAAATAATATCAGACTCTCCTTTCAGTGTATTAAAAGCTCTAGATGCCTGGAGAGATGTAACGTGTTTTGCGGTGACTGAGGGCCAAAGTATACATGAGGACAATAGGTCCATCGCATTACATGTAGGTCTGGCTCGGTTACATTTATTTATTTATTTATTTATTTATTTATTTATTTATTAGACTTTTATCCCACCCTCCCAGCCGTAGCTGGCTCAGGGCGGCTTACAATCAGGTAAAATCCAAATACATAAATAGCAGCAATAATATTAACATTAAAATACCATTAAAACCATAGTAATAAAGTGCTAGTCTTATCTGTTAATGCTGATTGGTCTTCCGATGTCAAAACCAGCTTCAGATGTCATAAAAAGGGGGGGGGGAGAATTGGCATGGGCACAAATTAGGGTCCAGCGGGTCAGGGCTCTTCAGTTACCACTACCAGTGGCAATGGAGATTGAAGTGTGTTTAATCCTAGTTGTGGTGGAAGAACTCCGTTTTACAGGCCCTGCAGAACTGTGGAAGGTCCTGCAGGGCCCTGGTCTCCTCCAGGAGCTCATTCCACCAGAGTGGAGCTGCCACCAAAAAAGCCCTGGCCCTGGTTGTCACCAGCCTGGCCTCCTTAATACTCAGGAGGACCAGCCAATTCTGGGTCCCTGATTGCAGTGCTCTCTGGGGTACATATGGGTACGTATGGGGAAAGGAGTGGGCCAAGTTTATGAGCAAAACAACATGTGAGTAAAAAGTACTGAAACGTTTACCCAGCAGTAGTATTCCTTTTGATAGTGTCCTCCGACCTCATTTTCTCTCAGCTGGCTCTGTTACCAGAAGTAAGGACAACTGGGAGAAAACAGCCAGTCCTGTGGCCCTTTTAAGTTGGTTGTCACACACACCTAGTTACACAACTAGGGTTGCCTGGTCTGGCCTGGCAACCAGCAGGAAACTGGGTCAGGCAAAGACATGGGAAGACAGTGTAATATCACTTCCAGGAAAAGCCCGTAAGTGACATCAGTGCTCTCTAGGAATTGCTGAAAACTCTGGTAAGGTCCGAGTTGGTGTATCCTCACTGCAAAGCCTCATGGGCTGGGAAGGGGGTGCAAAGGAAACCCCATATGGGTGGACTGGAAAGCTAGTGGTGCAGCACTAGGCAGATGCTCCCACGCTGCTTGACTGCTGCAGAGGAGGTTGTTCTGCCATGCTGAAGCCACAATCGGAGTGGCTCCAGCCACTCCCCCCTGAGCAGTCTCCTGTTCCCTCCCTTGCACTAGTTGCTTGCAGGCCGCATAAGAGCCTTGGACGGGCCGGTTCTGGCCCCTGGCCCTTATGTTTGACACCCCTGCTTTAAAGAGTCAGACGTGATTTAAATATGATGCTGGTGGTCAAGAAGATCTTACCTGTGTGATCTTCCAGGTGCCCAATATCTCATTTAAACTGCGCTTCTATGTGTGCAATGCTGTTTTTTGTGCTTAGTTAACATATCAATGCCGTTCCTGCCTAGACTATGGATGTCTTAAGTGCTAAACCTTGCATAGAAAGCAGCTGAGATCCCAAATCTAAGTGAGACATAATGGGTGCAGAAAATTGCATGGATAAGGTCTTTTAACCCAACAGCATCACATTTAAATCAGGCCTCAGTATGGGACAGTGGCTTTGTACATAGGAAAGAAGGTCAGCCGCAGCTGCTTCATGCATTACATTTTTAAGGTGTACACTGAGGCATCTTAGGTGTAAACCTAAACATATAAAGTGAAGACGTGACAAGCATTTGCATCACACAGGGTCATTCCTTGTACAACTAGGACTGGTCCATGGTGTTGGCAGAATTTAAACATGCAAGGAAATGGAGCACTGTTAAGAGGGAAAATAAGTAGGTTTATTAAAGAAGAACAAACTGTTATAGATAATGGAACATAACTGTCTAACCTAGAAGGAGGAAGAACAACAAAGAAGCGCTGCAGGAGCAGGAAGTCTCCAGAAGAGCCAGTCAGGAGACAGCAAGGACATAATTTGAAATTGTGGGCAGTCCCTTATCTAGCTATACTAACTACCAGTCCTTCAGCTGTCCCCCTGTAGATCTTCTTCATAAGGCTGCACTATAGACCTTGCATATTCCAACACATGGCTCCTTGTGTCGAGCAATCTAGGACAAAGTCAGGCTGGCTGCAGTATAATAATATGTAAAATAGCCTTCCTGAGGGAGGGGCTTGAAACAAATCAGTCCTCCCAGAAGGCTGTTGTGAGACTAAAGGGCTGTGCTGAATTCCTTGATTAAACAACCCAGCAGAGTTATGTTGCTAGCATTTAGACAACATTTCCTCCTTTGAGCAACAATTATGCTGGGGTTTAAAAAACAAAACAAAACAAAACAAAAAAACAACAGCCCCAACTAAAATAAATAAAAAGGTCTATGACATTCTGAGCCCTGTAGTATTGATTTATTGGCCTATAATTATAGTTCGCACAAGGTGAGATCTGTGTTGATTAGATCAATTAAAAAAACCTCTGTTATTTAATCATCCAGAAGACGGGGGAATACCCTAGAAAGCAACCATTCGACAAATAGTTGTACGATAGTAATCCTGTCACCCCAGGGATCATTTTGATACAAAAAACAAGTCATGGTTTTCAGTTTTTGCAATGGTTTTCTGAAGACTAACTGACTGAAGAAATCTTATTTAATAAACTGCATAGGTTTTAATAGATTAAATCTGCATACCTTTTATATGAATATTTGTAAAGATGAAGTGTACATTTCATGAGTGGGAGAGAAAATGTCTCTTCTTGCCATCTGTGGTTATTGTAAATATTTTGCTTTTTAAAAACTGATGCTTCATTAGCCAAGGGCACCTTTGTAATTAGCTTAACACTGCAGCCCTACTGGCTTTGCTTTAAGGTGCAATCTTGGATAAGAGTCTTTTCCCCCCCAAGCACTTTAGCACTGAGGAGAAATTAAATTCATTGTAGTACTGAAGTAGCGTGACAGTTTTCAGCTGTACAAGTGTGTTTGAAAATTGGCAAAGTGGCACAATCTAATTGCTCTGTAGTGCCATCCAGTATTCTAGAGAACAGAAATAATGCTAGAGCCTCTACAGGGCAATTTCTGGGGGTGCCGTAATTCTATTCTTGCACATCTTTTGTGCTGCAATTGCATCCTTCATTCTAGTTCACCACATCTATAGCAAGACTGTAATGAATTTGGGCCACATACTTTCAGCACACTTTCAGCCTTGCATCGAGTAGTAAACAAATAATCACTACATAAAACAAAAGAAAAATTGGCCACATCAAGGAAATGGAATGTGTCAATTGACCTCGGCCTCCTGATACAAGATGTCTAGCCAAATCCAGATTGGCCCCCATGTTTTGGGACTAGATCACAACATGTACACTATTACATAATCTGTGGTGGCTCTGGAGCTCACATGAATTTTAATAACTAAACTGGAACTAAGAAGCCATCAAAGGAGAATTCAAGCAACTGAGAATAAAATTTAAAAACCACTGCTTCCCTGAAACCAATTAAACCACAAACTGCCCATGCAGTACTGTCAAACATAGGTTCTGAAACAAACTGAATTAGATAGAATTATGTTTATGGACCTGGAATTTCATATTTACTACATTCTTAGATTTCCTCCACCAAAGATTCACATCAAAATGATGCCTACGTCTGTCCGTACCCCCATTCAAATGCATTCAGGGTGCGTGACTCACAAGTGTCCAACAATGTTTTACAACCTGGCAGCACTCCTGTAAGCCACTCCCATGTATAAATATGCCCATGGGAAAGGCTGATATGCATTAGCATTGTGAAATATGTGGCTATGTCAAGGTTTGGTGAGCAAGTTGGGAACAGCTGCATGCTAATCTGTCCCAAATGGGTCATTCTCTACAGACTGGATTATCTGTATTACTGCAAGTGATTTGCATGTTTTTTGTTTATATGATACTCACCCAGACAGAAAACATGCAATTGGCTTGCGACAGTTATGTTGTAAATATATGATGAGTTATATCCTAACTGAGTAGGAAAATAGACACCAGTCCCGTGCTTGTTTGGTGTCGTGGTTAAGTGCGCGGACTCTAATCTGGGACAACCGGGTTTGATTCCCCACTCCTCCACTTGCACCTGGCTGGATGACCTTGGGCAAGCCGTAGTTCTGATAAGAGCTGTTCTTGAAAAATAGCAGTTTCTGTCAAGAGCTCTCTCAGCCCCATCTACCTCACAGGGTGTCTGTTGTGGGGAGGGGAAGGGGTTTGTAAGCCGCTCTGAGACTCCCTTGGGTAGTGACGGGTAAATCCAATCTCCTCTCCTCCTCCTCCTCCTCCTTGTCTATTTAGACCCACTAATTTCAAAGCCACCTGAGTGTGCATAACTGTGTGCCAAGATTACAGCCCATCCAACAGGAGAACAAGCATTTCTCAACAATGAACCTGGGAAAACAACTTAGGAGCCTAGCTGCAGTGTTGCAATCCAAGCAACAAAAGCAAAGAGAGGTAACAGGAAAATGATGTGCAGTTTATATCAATGTCCTGCTGAAACAAATTGTTGCTTTTTAAAAATTAGGAATCTATTAAAGACATAATTTACAAAGAACAAATGAAACAAAGAAATCAAACACCCAAAGCATATCCCACTCATGTCCTCTTAGGATGATTACAACACTTGCAAAAGATGCAGATTTTCTGCCAGTTTATTTTGCACTTCTAACAGCCATCAGTTTACAGAACAGGATTCTGTTATTGGTTTTCTATTTATTCAGAATCTCAGTCCTTGAAAGCTCTAGTCAAACTGCTCTAATAGTCTTGTTGATATGATTGTATGATGAGAACAGCAGTAATAACCAGTTCATTATAGCACACATCAAAGAAACATGAGAACCTGTTATGCTAGAATTACCATATCAGAGCAAGACATTCCTGTTGCTCCTGAACTGAGTCGTAGATTGGCCTGCCATTTTGTCTAGCTGCCAATTGGAGACCTTGGAGCTTCAAGTTTCTTCTTAACTACATGTGGAATCCCTAAAGAGCTCACCCGAAGGATTATCTTAATGTTCCTAAGTAGTTTTCTCAGCATCTCCAGGCAACTTCCACTTCAAGATTTCATTAAGATTGTTTATTGCTTTATAGAGAGATTTGTGTCATCAACAAAAAGCCCTAGTGTCAAATGACAATGCCCCTACTTCTCTTTAAAATATAGGAATGAAATATAATACCATTCACTAGGGCTTTTCACCTCAATCACGAAGGGAAATCTGCATGTGAAAGCAGAGTCCTGTATGCTGCCTGTATTGAACTGTTCGGACGTATCTTTGAGTGGGCATCACTATTCTAAACACTTAGTTGTTACGTGTGACTGGTTGTGTATAGCTACAGCTGGCTTTGGTCTTTGTTACATATTTGAAAGAAGGCAAAATTGCATCATGTCATTGTTAAGCATGAGGATAGTATGTCAGAAATTACTGATCTGATACCTATAGTGCTTTGTGACCCAATTCAGTACATATGCTAACCCTGTCATGCATCCCCCTATGCATGAAAACCCCAAACACAAGCCCCAGGGTAAAAAGGATCTTTTTTAGTCTGCTGTATACATAACTCTCCGTTTCGCACAATATATTCAAGGTAAAAAAGATGGAAGGGAGGCAAGTATTTAGTCACCAAGTGACTTTATTACCCTAATCAAGGAACAGACTAGAAAAAAACAAGGAGTCAATATGAAAAAGCAAAGACTGAAATGAATAAAACCACTCACTTTGCACAGGCCTAATGTATTCCTCCCACTTGTCTAGTCCAGACCAAACCAGACCAAACAGAAGACAGAGGAGAGGTTGCCTGAATTAGGACCAGAAGGTGCAGCAGGATAGACCGGGGGGTGGGTGGGTGGACTTAAGGTAGAAAGGAAGGAGTCCCTAAACAGGGTGCAATGGGGAAGAGCTGGCAGTCAGCAAAATAAGCAGTCCTGAATGAGAAACTGAGAAGCTAAAAGAATGTATATGGCTAAAGTAAAGGTAAAGGTTCCCTTGCTCGAAAGCCAGTCGAATCCGACTCTAGGGTTGCGGTGCTCATCTCCGTTTCAAAGCCGAAGAGCCAGCGCTGTCCGAAGACGTTTCCGTGGTCATGTGGTCGGCATGACTAAACACCAAGGCGCACAGAACGCTGTTACCTTCCCACCGAAGTGGTACCTATTTATCTACTTGCAGTTTCTTGCTTTCGAACTGCTAGGTTGGCAGGAGCTGGAACTAGAGATGGGAGCTCACTCCATCATGCGGCACCCGGGTCTCGAACTGCTGAACTACTGACCTTCCACAGCCAGCAGTTCAGCGTCTTAACCACTTGAGCCACCGCAGCTCCTATATGGCTAAAAATGTATATGGCTAAAAATGTATATGGCTAAAAATGTATATGGCTAAAAGGACATAATTTCAGGAAGGAGATATGCACGTGGGGAAAAAAATCTAAAATGTTCAGATTCAGATTTTTAAAAAGGCATCCATGTTGATCTTCCAGATAATTGGGTACCCAAATTTCCCCCCAAATTTGTACTTGCCCCCCCCCCGAATCCTGGATTTTTTTTCAATTCTATTATTCCCAATGGGGGAAATTTCCAGGGGGCTGGAGCAGCTGTTTTGCATACAAATGACACCAAAACTGCAGGAAGCCTAGTTCTGACTGTCCACCAAAGATCAAGTTGCCACCCAAGTTTCAAGTCAATTGGGTAAAGGGGTTCAATTCCCTGGGACCCCAAACAAGGTGCCCCCAGCCATCCTTCTTGTCTCCATTGTTTCCTATGGGGAAAAATGCATGCTTTCACCAGGGTAAAGAAGCCAGTGGCCACACACACAAGAACAACCACTGGCTAAAAGCCTCCAAGTGCACGTTGAACCAACTAGCCCAATGTCAAACCAACCATAACGTGCAGAACCATGGGCCGATGTGGCAAAGCCAACACAACCAATACCAAACCAGAGAATCCAATCCAAATCAACTTTACCAAGGGACACTCCAAGGATGATGCTAATATGGCATGTGATGGAATTATCCTACTGACTGAGGGCTTGATTGATTTACTGGGGAGGTGTATATTATGCGGACACTTGTTGAACACTTTGGATTATCAAATTGTTATATGACCATGATGTATTGGTCATCCAGTTTAATCTGGATGTGGGGAGATCCCATGGAGTCACAAAAAAGCCTTAGATGGAGGGGTGTATTAGTTTCCCATGGGAACTTGGCTGTCTCATTATAAGATGTCTTTTCGCACTTAATTCCTGGCTTGCAATTATCTGCTTGAGGTGGCTTGCAAAATAAAACATAAAAATCATTGAAGTTGTTAACAATAAACTATTAAGAAGAAGAGAAGAGAAAAAGAGATTGGATTTATACCCCGCCCTTCACTACCCAAGGGAGTCTCAGAGCGGCTTACAAACTCCTTTCCCTTCCCCTCCCCACAACAGACACCCTGTGAGGTGGGTGGGGCTGAGAGAACTCTTGACAGAAACGGCTCTTTTTCAAGGACAGCTCTTATCCAGAACTACGGCTTGCCCAAGGTCATCCAGCCAGGTGCAAGTGGAGGAGTGGGGAATCAAACCTGGTTCTCCCAGAGTAGAGTCCACGCACTTAACCACTATACCAAACCACTATACCAAACAAAGCATTAAAACAACAGCCCACAGGCTCACAATAGGGATCAATGTCAAGTTCCTCGGCACTTTACTGGCCTTGGTAAATGCCCAGTCTTGTTCACTGCTAATGCCAGTCATGCACCCAAGGCCAGCTAGGGAATACCATCCAGATTTCAAGACAGCATTCTAGCCTCAGTTTCACAGAAACAATCAGTGAGACAGTGATCATATATGCAAATGCACAAAATACGGAAAAGAACTTGGTGGGGAATCCATAATCAAACATTTAGAAATGGTTCAGTAAACTCAAGGAGAAGCACAACAGCTTTATTTCACTTTGCTTCCACTGTTATAGCTTTGCTCAGCAACTGTAAAGTTAACCAGGTAATATATTTTTAAGAAGTAACCCAAGTTTCTAAGTAATTATAATAAATCTGAACTGTGGTGTCATACTGATCTAGCTAGTTTTGTTTTTTGTTTTTTTGTTTTTAACTTGCTGGGACTTACTGTGCAATCTTAAAGAGAGTTACACATTTCTAAGACAATTGACTTGAAGGGACTTAGAAGGAGTTAACTCTGCTTAGGATTGCCTTATTAATGGTACAATATACTGCCTGCTCTAACACAGATATAAACACAGAAGGCCTGAGACTTGTATGGTTGTAAACACTTATTATTCAAGTAGTTGTAAGTATGAACGTGTCGCGATCCGTCTGGTTGCTGGTCGCGAACCTCCTGCTGACCGGGTCTTCCTAGGGCCGAGACGTACCCGTCTGGGGTATCCCGCGGGGGTGGGAGCCGAAGAGGGGTCGTTAGGGGAGCAGGAGAGTGGACCTCAGACCACAGGGTATGCAGAGTGGCCAGCCTGCCACTCTTGCCCGTTCTGGGGGATTCTGGCCTCAGCGCCAGTCGCCCGGTTAGCACAGGACTTCTGTCGTTCTCTCTCTGTCCGTCTGGTCCTTAGCCAGCCCCAGTCGTGTCCTCCTTGGCCGTCTCCGTGCTCTGCTTTTATTACCCCCTCAGCTCCCAGCCTCTCCCTGGCTTCCTGGCCCCACCCCCTGTCATACTGATTGACACCGGGCCGCTTCCGCCGGCCCCGCCCTCGTGCTCCCGTGTGCGGCGGCGCTCTCCCCGGCCGCCGGCAAGCGGGCTCGCCCTACCACCGTGCAGCTCTCCTCCCTCCCCGCCGGATGCCTGGCCCCGGCGGCCACCGCCACGCTGCCCCGCTGGCCGTTCTGTGCCGCTTGCCGGGCTCCCGCTGCTTCGGGCGCGCTCCGCCCGGCTGTCGCCACTGCTGGCTGCCCGCCCTGGGTCGCCACGGGAGTCATCGCCCTCGTCGGGGCCTGGGTAAGTCGGGCGTCATCCCGGGCCGGCACTCCCGCCTCCGCGGCCCTCGGTCCCCGGCCGGGACAGAACGCCACATGCTATATTGTCTGCATGATTGGAGACCCAACAAAGCAACATTCCAGTCAGTACCAACTGGTGCTGAGGTTCATTCACCTAGCTGGTGACTTCTCCTGGATAGCAAGGATATGAGGACATTAGGTCTAATAAGACATACACAGGTCAAGGGACCATCCATTCAATATGAGGCATGTTTGGGGAAAGGAGGAGAGAGTTAAAAAGCTCTTTAAAACTTTGACATACTTTATAGACAGTTCCCAGCAGTGGGAAGAAAAGGTCAGCCAATTAGCCTGCACATCATATGAGCTTAATCCAAACAGCCACACATCCTACTTTCATCGCAAAGGTTTATAATCCCTGTAATATGTACATTAATTTTAAAAGTATTCTTTGAGGATGTTGAGAGTGTCATTGCCTTACAACTGGGTAACTTTAACCTTTCAGCCCTCTGAGGCTGGCAGCAGACTTTCTGTGTCACAAGGTGTGGCGCGCAGCTCACTGTACTCTAGCAATTAATCATGGATGATTGGTAGGAATTCGTAAAAACACACAGCATTTATTTATGATTGCTTTGTATGATCTTTATATGACTCATATGGTTGTCCTGTTTAAACAGTCAGGGGAATGGCACAGTATGGAGAGTGGGGAAGAATGTGCAAGAATGTGTGAGAATGAGTGAAATCTGGTTGCACTGTAATGCACTGACAGGAAGGAAGTGAAGCCAACAGCTAAACAGCCGCAAATATGTTGATGAACAGAAATACGATCTGTTAAAAATCAGCTCCCTGTTCACTACAGGTGGTTGTTCAAGTATCCCTAATCTAGACACAAGCCATAAATACTACTCAGAGTTCAATGCATATAACCTTTACTGTCTCAAATGTTTTCCCATGCACTCTACTGTGAATTTTCATGTGCTAGCTCCATTTAAATCAATGGGAACTGAATCATCATCATTAGATTTATACCACACCCTTCATTTGGAGTCTCAGAGCAGCTTATAATCGCTTTCCCTTCCTCTCCCCACAACAGACACCCTGTGAGGTGGGTGGGGCTGAGAGAGCTCTGAGAGAACTGCTCTTGAGAGAACAGCTCTGAGAGAACTGTCACTGACCCAAGGTCATGCAGTTGGCTGCATGCGGAGGAGGAGTAGGGAATCAAACCTGGTTCTCCAGAATAGAGTCTGCCACTCTTAAGTGCAACATAGTGCACATCTCTGTTCATTCTTGTATAGCTGCCATTCATTTTAGAGTGATCTGCACAAAAGAACGGACTAGTAGATTTGTCCCTTAATGTGAACAGCACCATGCTACCCCATTACTTTGTTACATTTGATAATTTCTTTTTGCAGGCATGGGGGCATGGTACACACAAGCCTTCTTTTTTGCCCACTTGTAAGTTTGAGAGCTCTGTGGCCATACTGAGTCTCCTTCTTAGTGAGGTTACTCTTTCTTTGTACCCCCAGAGTTAACTCTGGTTCTCTTTCAGTAGTGCTATCACCAGCTAGTCAGTTAATAGGGCATGAAACTGCCTAAGGGACAGCATACAGACCCTCCTTGCTATTTTGCTGCTTCACAGAGCAGTTCAACCCTTAGCATCTCCCGTGGTTACTGAGGGGACCCACAGTCTTACTCGAGCTCTCTAGGAGTCCTTTTCTCTCTGTGTGGGTATGCATGACTGAACAGGGCTTAGTACAAATAACAGAGATCAGACTGACTGCATTAAAAATGTAAAGAATTGTTAATAAAGAAATAAAAGTGCACACAGCAATTGGAAATGCAACAGACCGAGCAAGGATCAAAAGAAAAGATGGTAACACTGCAGTCCTGACCCTAACTCTTGCATACCCTAAGTGGGGGGAAATAAGGAGACACTATTGATGCTTGGAGTTCCAAGCTTTTAGAAATGGGTCTCAGCAACATGTACTCAAGATGGAGTCCAGGTGTTGTGGAGCAGCCAGACCTTGGAGACAGTTTTGATTCCTCTAATGAGGAACAGATGGATTCTGTGTCTACCTGCCACTAGCCAGCTGCAGCTGAGAAATCAGACAGGAAATCACAGCTTGCTGTGGACATACAGCCAGGAGGCAGTGAGGTGCTGGTTTCATCCCCCAGCCCTGAGCTGGCAGATGACCTCTCTCCCCCAGGATCCCCAGGTACACAAGAGCAATTGCCAGAACAGGTGTAGAATGGATTTACAGTCCAGATGACGGTTGGCCCGCCTCCAAGCCCAACATCAGCTGCCAGTTACAGGGGAAGGACGAACATCACCAGAGGAGACGTGAAGCAGCTGGTGCAGGTGTGACGTAGGTCTTGGAGTGCATAAAAGTATGGGGGAGGAGTTCTTCAGCGTGGCTTCAACATGTTCCCATAGACACTGACCTGCTACTGCTTTATCGGTAGTTGCTTTTTGGCCTGCTCAGACAACTCTTGTATAGTTTACGGACTGGGTTTATTAAACTCTGGTATCCTGCCTCTGATAACCAGCTCCTGTTAACTCTGCATATGCCAGCACCTGCCTGAAGCAGAACAGCAGGCATAGAAACAGGCCCGTAGCCAGGATTTTGTTTAAAATCAGGGGGCATTTAAATTTCTTAGGGGGCACTGGCTAATCGAATTAAAGGTAATTTGATTCAGTTTCTGGGGGAAATAGAGAGGTGCTGCCTGGCTCCACATGACCACCCTAGCTGGCCCTACATGCCAGACAGCTGTGCAGGAATACTCGACTCCTTCCCCACACATGCCACTGCTCAGGGGCTCTTGTCTGGATGGGAAGTTGTGGGGCCTTGCCAGTAAGTCAGGGGGCCTAGCCCCAAAATTCCCCACTGTAGCTTCAGGACTGCATAGAAAGGAGAATAGCTTAATTCTTCATGGTAGAAGGCAAAAGGACGTAAGAGAACCCCATGGTGAACCTCTGTTTTAAGAGAGCTTCTTCCTTATGTCCAGGAGTTCTATCAGATCCTCTTCTGTCCACCCTCTGCAGGCCTTCCTTCTCTTCCTGCTTGCAGGCAGGGACTCTTCTTTTCTTTGGCCTCCTATGGCTCAGTAGCCAAGGTGAGACCTCGCTGTTGCCTTTCTTGTGGCTTCATCTTTTTTTCATTTGTATGGCACTGAATTATGTTTGGGAGAGGAATCATTCCCACCCCTTCCCTACCCCGCCAGCAAAAGCACTTTGTAACCTCTGAGTCTGTACAGAGTGCAGACACAATTGTAATAAACTTTGATACAAGTGTAGGTGTGTAAGGAATTTTACTACAGCAGGTACAAGCACTGAAAGTATTCTGCTATTGTGATAATCCAGATCCTGTCCAAGGAGGAAACTTTTCCTGAAGCTTCACAGACACAAATGCGGCTCTAAGAATAGTTTTGCCAATGCTGACTTCAAGTTCTACTTCTTATTTTGCTTTACCATCTTCTTTTTTGTCAGCACCATGGAAAAGCAATAAAACCAAGGCCAATTATTTCATTTTTAAATAGAAGTAATTTACAGGCTCATGAGAATTTTGCTAACATGCCCATAATTTCTCTACATCAAGCATTGTATGTTACTATATGGAGGAGAGTCATTCTGCTTCTCACCTATTTCTTTAATTATGATCCAAACCAAATATATAGGAGCCATTCATCAAAAGCAACCATTTATTAAAGCTGGCTTTTTGTCCGAAGTTCTGTCGCTAATCTCTGCTTTGGTGATCTCCATTACTCCTCCCATATTCACCCTACAGTAGAAAACTAAAGCAACATAAAAGTAAGATTGTTGCATTTGCTTATCTCTTCTTATTTTATTACTCCATTTTCTTCCCATCTCTGTCCTGCTGGAGAAGTCCTGTGTATTTGCTCACATAGCCTCTTATCACATTTGGATTGGGGTTGCAAGTATGACAACGTTTCTAATTCTCTACTGCAATTAAGAGTATAAATAACATAACATGCCTTGTCAGTTCTTGTACCAGTTCCAAGATGAGGTGAGACAAACACTGGTTAAAAGGCTACCGTAAGCGAATTTAATGTTTGGAGGTAGAATAATTGTGGGACACTTACCACTCCTTCCTCTCCAAAGGTACAGATAAAGCGGAGATTTTGCTTGAAGCAGGTGGTGTAATCAGGCCAAAAACTATTCCAGGGTGTTTGGGTTTATGAAGGTGATCACTGCTATTGTAGATTTGCTGGCTTCTGCAGCATGTGGACTAAAATCAGAACAATCAGAATGATACAGTGAAGATTAGCATGCCCCCTGAGCAAGGACAGTGTAGATAACTGGAACTTATTCATGGCATGCTGTTCAATGAGCGCAGCTTTTTTCACACGGATATCATGATGTTTTATTACTTAGAGGGACGCAAAACTGATGATAGTGAGACGTTGGAGCAAGTATCTGTAATGGCACAAGGTGGCATAATAATCACTAGGAGAAAGGAATAGCTGATTAAGAGGTCCCTGTTAACATGCATAGTATCAGCTTATACGCTGGTTCCATTTACACTGAATAAATTATATCTGTAGAATTTACAATCACTTTTGGTTAAATGCAGGGGTCATTTCTTACAAAAAGAGGTGCAGGAGCTCATTTGCGTAACTCATTTGCATATGCCACACCCCCTGACAAAGGGCAGGCATGTTTAAAATGAGTTATGCAAATGAGTTTAAATCCCCCCCCGAGTCTCTCCGCAAAAGCGGAGAGGCTCAGGGGGAAAGGCAGGCATGTCTGCCTCCCTGCCCTCCCTGTCTCCAGCCAACCCGCCACGGTTCCCTGGAGAAGACCAGGCAGGGAAGCCAGGCATTTAAATCCCCCCTCCCTGAGTGTCTCCGTGGGTGGGGGGCCGGGGCCTGGGCTCCTTACTGCTGGAGCGCCGCTCCATGGCGCTCCGGCAGAAAATGACCCCGGCTAAATGTACACCTGAACAGGATAGCCCAGGATAGCCCAATTTTGTCAGATCTCAGAAACTAAGCAGAGCTGACCCTGTCTAGTATTTGTACCAGGTTCATGATGCAGAGGCAGGCAATGGCAAAGCATCTCTGAATGACTCTTGCCAACCCCACAGGGTCAGTGTAAGCTGTGGCTTTATGGCAAAAAAGGGCTTCTGTAGCTGAGTATAACTGTGTGTTTATTGGTTTCATAATGCCTAAATAGTTGTTCTGCTGGTTTTAGTTTCGTTTAAGCATTATATAATTGGATAGAATTAAGCACTATACAATTTTCCACATTGGTCTATGCTATTTCTACAAATCAGCTTCAGTGAGCCCTACCTTCAGTTTTTTTAAAAAATTGTGTTTGTGAGGATGAAAAGAGCTTCTGGCAGCAGCAAGAGCAACAGCAGATATGCATCTGTAAAAAAAGGAATCCATAAAGATGCATTGTCTTGAAATACAATGCATAGCTTTATTTATATTTCAGTATGAAAAGAGGAAGATCCAGCATGAGATGGATTGACTCAACAAAGGAAACTGCAGCGTTCAGTTTGCAAGACCTGAAGAAGCCTGTTAATGACAGGACATGGCCGGGGGGGGGTGCTCATTAATTAATAAGGTCACCATACATTGGAAGAGACTCGATGGCACATATCACACACACTCTGACAATTTAAAGTATTGCACTGTATAGGGTAATAAAGTTAAAGGTTCCCTTGCTCGAAAGCCAGTCGAGTCTGACTCTAAGTTTGCGGTGCTCATCTCCGTTTCAAAGCCGAAGAGCCAGCGCTGTCTGAAGACATTTCCGTGATCATGTGGCCAGCATGACTAAACACCAAGGCACACGGAATGCTGTTACCTTCCCACCGAAGTGGCACCTATTTATCTACTTGCAATTTCTTGCTTTCAAACTGCTAGGTTGGCAGGAGCTGGAACTAGAGACGGGAGCTCACTCTGTCATGCTGCACACTCGGGTCTCGAACTGCTGAACTACTGACTTTCCACAGCCTGCAGTTCAGCATTTTAACCACTTGAGCCACCGCAGCTCCTGTATAGGGTAATAAGGGGCTATTAATAACCATTAGGCATTTTTTAAATTATTTGGCTTATATCCCGCTCCTTTCTCCAACAATCAGGGCATAGGGCTCAAGGCAGCTGGGGGCTGACTGAGTCTGAGAGACAGTTGATATTTCCTTCAGAGAGGGGTGGTCATCCCAGCCTTGAAACAGGCCGTGGTGCATCCCCTTCTAAAGAAGCCTCTCCTCTGCCAAGGAGATCTCAGTAACCTTTGGCTGTCTCACATGCTCCATTCCCAAGCAAAGTGATTGAATAGGTGGTGGTTGGATGGTTTAGAGTTTTCCTGGACGGTGCGAATTGTCTAGATCCTCTCCAATCTGATTTTAGGCTTGGTTATAAGACTGAAGGGGCCACGGTGGCTCAGAGGTTAAGACGCTCAGAGGTTAAGACGCCATGTGGCAGGGACCTAGGTACTGCTTCAGTGGGAAGGTAACAGCTTTCCATGTACCTTGGCATGTAGTCATGCCAGCCACATGACCACAGAAATGTATTTGAATTCGACTAGCTTTCGAGCAAGGGAAACCTTTACTATAAGACTGAAGAGGGGCTACAGTGGCTCACAGGTTAAGATGCTGAGCTGTAGACCAGAAGGTCTGTAGTTCGGCAGTTCGAGAGTGAGGAAGACACTGAAAGGAAAAGTAGAAAGGGTCAAAACCATTGGGGAAGCTTGGAGACTATTTAAAACTACAACCCTGGAATCTCAGAAAAAATATATACCACATGTTTAGGAAAGGCACAAATAGGTATAGAAAAAAGCCTCCTTTAAGCAGTGGAAAGCTAGTCTCAGTGGCAAATAAAATGCAAGTCTGTGATCAGGCAGGCAAAAAGGGAATATGAGGAGCATATAGCAAAAAACATAAAGACCAACAATAAAACTTTCTTCAAATACATAAGAAGCAGGAAACCAGCCAGGGAGGCAGTGGGGCCCTTGGATGACCAAGGGGTAAAAGGGGTACTGAAGGATGATAGGGAAATGGCTGAGAAGCTGAATGCATTTTTTGCCTGTCTTCACTGTGGAAGATGAGAAGTGCTTGCCCACTCCAGAACTGCTGATTTGGGGGGGGGGTGTTGATAGATGAGTCAGATTGAGGTAATGAGAGAGGAGGTCCTACGACTGATAGACAACTTAAAAACTAATAAATCACCAGGCCCAGATGGCATACACCCAAGAGTACTAAAAGAACTCGATTGTGAACTTGTGGATCTCCTGACAAAAATATGTAATCTTTCCTTAAAATCTGTCTCCATTCCTGAGGACTGGAAGGTAGCTAATGTCACTCCCATCTTTAAAAAGGGTTCCAGAGGTGTTCCGGGAAATGCCAGTCAGTCTGACATTGATACCGGGTAAGTTGGTGGAAACTGTTATTAAGGAAAGAATTAGTAGGCACATTAATGAACAAAAACTACTGAGGAAGACTCAGCATGGGTTCTGTAAGGGAAGATCTTGTCTCACTAACCTGTTAGTGTT
>NW_015160235.1:181192-221136 GCF_001447785.1 Gekko japonicus
ATTCCTGGAAGGTGCTACCAGAAGCCAATCGTCTATATATGGGTAGATGGAGATACCCCTGATTCGGAGGAAAGCTGCAACCACAATCACAGTTTTTGTGAAGACCCTGGGGGTGCTGGAGAGGCCGAACAGAAGAGCCATATATTGGTAATGCTGTTGACCAATCGCAAAGCGTAGGTATTGGCGGTGGAAGGGGTGGATGGTAAGGTGGAAATATGTGTCTTGGAGGTTGAGAGTGGCCATCCATACGTCTTTGCGAAGCAATGGCATGATCTGTTGTAGGGACACCATGCGAAAGCGGTGGTAGGTCACAAAACGATTCAGTTCCCTGAGATCTAATATGGGTCGAACGCCTCCGTCTCTCTTCAGGACTGTGATGTATCGGGAATAAAACCCCGTCCCTCGGAGGTGCGGTGGTACCTGTTCGATGGCTCCCTTCTGCAGAAGGACGGACACCTCCTCGAGGAGAGGTGGGGAAGGGGGCATGGATATGACAACAGGAGTATTGGGGTTCTGTTGGAACTAAATTTTGTAGCCCCGGGACAAGATGGACAGCACCCACTCGTCCGAGGTGATGTGATGCCAATTTTGAAGGAAGGGTGACAGACGGGTTTGAGCTGACTGGGAAGTCAAAAACCCTGCTTGGAGGGTTTGGACTGTTTGGTGTGGGAAGCTTGTTGTCCAGAGCCAAATTTTGGTTTTGTTTTTTAAAAAAGTTTTTTAAAGAACAAATCACTAAAAAGTTAAAATAAAGAACGGAAATAATTCCTAACAGCTGTGAGGCAAAAGCAAACAGCGAACCGATCAGACCGACGAAGAAAGAGGTCTTTCCAACATGGCGGTAAGAAAGGAACTGGCAGGATGTCCGCGCCCACCCCTCTGGGCATGCGCAGTGGGGTTCCTGTGCATGCCCGAGGGACTGGGTGTGAAAATCCGTTAAAAGAGCTTGCTACAGCACCGATCGATCCAGCATATGCACTAGATCCCATGGGTGTGAAGCACAGAGACCACTTGAAGATCTCTATGGTAAAACACATATGGTAAAATGCTCTAAAGTCCTCTGACTGCACCACACGTTCTCTGTGGAGCAAACAGCAGAGGCCTGTGTAAAGACGATTGAATAACAAAGGAAAGTTCATATAAGTTGGCGGTGCAGGCCAATTACATCATTGCTTCATTCTGGCACAGGCCAGTAGAGAACTATGCAGAGAAAGAGCACTGATGATGGCTGTTCCAAATGCAGATCTCAGCCTCCATTTGGCTGTACTAGCTAAGCCAGGTGTTCCAGGCTAGGCCGCTGCTTGGTACAAATATGCTGCTTTGTAAATATAGACCTGTAATAGATCATGGCATCTGGCCCCATCACTCCTTGGCAAATAGAAGGGGAAGTCGTGGAAGTGGTGACAGACTTCACGTTCCTGGGATCCCAGATCACCGCAGACTGTGACAGCAGCCATGAAATTAAAAGACGCCTGCTCCTTGGGAGGAAAGCGATGGCAAACCTAAACAGCATGATAAAAAGTAGAGACATCTCCCTGCCAACAAAAGTCCGTATGGTCAGAGCAATGGTATTCCCAGTAGTCATGTACGGCTGCGAGAGTTGGACTATAAGGAAGGCTGAGCGCCGAAGAATAGATTCTTTTGAACTATGGTGCTGGAGAAGACTCTTGAGAGTCCCTTGGACTGCAAGAAGATCAAATCAGTCAATCCTAAAAGAAATCAACCCTGACTGTTCCCTGGAAGGCCAGATAATGAAACTGAAGCTCAAATACTTTGGCCACCCAATGAGAAGGGAGCACTCACTGGAGAAGACCCTGATGCTGGGAAAGATTGAAGGTCAAAGAAGATGGGGATGGCAAAGGATGAGATGGTTGGACAGTGTCATCGATGCAACGAACATGAAACTGAGCAAACTTCAGAGGACGGTGGAAGACAGGAGGGCCTGGCGGGATCTAGTCCATGGGGTCGCGAAGAGTCGGACTCGACTGAGCGACTGAACAACAACAACAACAGATCTCAACGCACTAGAGAGCTGGGAAGATGGCAAGAGAATGAAATTTAAGGAAGACCAAGGCCAAGAGCTGTTATGGCAGCAGCTGAACCAATACCTCCATTCTACTGAGGGTCTCCTTTACAAAATTTGCTTTAGATATAAGGGCAAACTAAATTTTATGACAGCACCACTTAACCAAGGTTGCACTAGAATCATATAAAGCTCAGGAAAGAGGGGATTAATACATGGCCTTGGTCAGATTCTTCTGAATGCAAGCTATGTTTTAAATAAAACAAGGATAAGGAGATGAACCCTTCCCATGACTGCACATGTAACTTCTCACTGCGGATTCCATATGAAGGTCTTTTTTCCATGGTCATCATTCTATTTATTTATCTATTTGCGGGGTTATCCTGCCCTACCCCACAAGCGGGCTCAGGGCAGCTCACAACATAACATTTATGGCATACAACAGAACATGCATAACATTAGTTAAAACTATTCATTAAAGGTAAAAGGTAAAGGTTCCCTTGCTTGAAAGCCAGTCGAATCCGACTCTAGGGTTGCGGTGCTCATCTCCGTTTCAAAGCTGAAGAGCCAGCGCTGTCCGAAGACGTTTCCATGGTCATGTGGATGGCATGACTAAACACCAAAGCGCACGGAACGCTGTTACCTTCCCACCGAAGTGGTCCCTATTTATCTACTTGCAATTTCTTGCTTTCGAACTGCTAGGTTGGCAGGAGCTGGAACTAGAGATGGGCGCTCACTCCATCATGCGGCACCCGGGTCTCAAACTGCTGAACTACCGACCTTCCACAGCCTGCAGTTCAGCGTCTTAACCACTTGAGCCACCGCAGCTCCAATTCATTAAAACATTACTACTAATAATTAAAACTGAATTTACTGATTTACAATAACTTACCACTTGGCGAATAGTTTCTTATTTCAGTACAAGCTGGGCTCATGCCAGAGAAGGTGGTGGTAGGCTCTAATGAAAATAAGTCGGTCCCTCCTAAAGCCCATGATGTTAAAGCACCAGGGATCACCTGAAGCAGGGGAGGCTGATGTTCTTTGACATCTGCAACCTCAACCAAAGGCCTGGTGAAACAGCTCCATTTTACAGGCATGGTGGAATTGCAGTAATTCCCACAGGACCCTGATCTCAATTGGGAACATGTTCCACCAGGCTGGCAACAAGACTGAAAAAGCCCTGGCCCTGGTCAAGGCATGGCAGACATCTTTTGGGCTGGGGACTGTTAAACTGTGTGGGTCTGAAGAGCGATGGTCCCACAGGTATGCTGGTCCCTGGCCACATCGGGCCTTGAAGTTCAATACCAGAACATTAACTCTGACTCAGTACTCAAATAGCAACCAATGCAGCTGGTGCAGCACTGGCTGAATGTACACCCACACAGGCCTCCCACCAGCTGAAGCTTCCAGGTCAGGTTTAAGGGTAGGTCCACATACAGTGAGTTGCAGTAATGAAGCCTAGAAGTGACCATTGCATGGGTCACTGTCGCCAAGTCATAGGAGGAGAGGTAAGGGACCAGCTGCCTAACCAGCCAGAGATGGTAGAAGCCTGATCGGGCAACATTAGTAACCTGGGCCCCCATAGAAAGTGAGGCATCCAGCATCACTCCCAAACTCCTCACCTTTGGTGCGGGTATCAGTGATGCCCTGCCAAGGGCTGGCAGTCTGATTCTTGAACCTATTCCCCCATGACTCAGGAACATGATCTCCGTCTTTGCTGGATTAAATTTCAGCTGGCTCTGTTGTAAGCCACGGCCTCCAGCACCCCAGCCAAAATATCCGGAGTGGAGTCTGTCCATCCATCTGTCAGCAGGTACAGCTGGTGTCATCAGCGTACTAATGGCAGCCCAGCCCAAACCCCCAGATTAGGTGGGCGAGGGGGTGCATATAGATGTTAAATAACATTGGGGAGAGGATTGCCCCTTGCGGGATGCCACATACCATTGGGTAACGTGATGAAACTCGCTCCTCAAGCACCACTCGCTTTCCCCAACCATGGAGAAAGGAGGAGAACCACTACAAGGCAGTTCCATGTGTCCCTACATCGGCAAGGTGATGAGTCAAAAGATAATAGTCAGGAGGGGGATGGCATCGGAGCCGACCATGATGGATGCCTGAACCGTAAACTCCGCTACCAATACTCCCTATATTATCAAAATTAGCCCTTCGGACATTTAACTATCACCACTAAAGGCATGGGTAGATCCCTAGGACCTAAGAACAAAACTTCAAAACCCACTCAGAAGCACATCCTGCCGTTTTCCCCTGTGCACCTAAAAGACTCGCCATTAAGCGTACAACTTTCTAAAGAAGACAAAATGGCGGCGGAAATCGCTATCCCGACCAAAGAAGGCCTCAGTGTGACGTGCAACGAATTTTTTTTCATCTCTACAAAACCTAGAAAAGAATATGGCGAACACAATCACTGAATTAATCAAGCCAGTCACTGCTCAACTAACAGAGCTAAAAGAAGCTCTTACCAAGGTATCACAAACAGCTGATGCTGCTCTTGAAGCCAACATTGCACTTCAAGAAGATTTGCGCTATTTCTACCACTGGGAGGAATGGGCCACAGATCACATTCTGGTGCTGGAGAACCAACTCCGGACTAATCATTTGAAATTTCATGGCCTCCCCGAGAAATCTGAAAGGCAAACTGATTTACACTCATTTCTAGCCTCTTGGCTGGCAACAGTACTGGATTTAGATGAAGGTGTCGCACCATTAATAGACTGGGCTTACAGAGCGGGCCTTTCGAGACAACAGCAAAGAGCAATGCCAAGAGACATCATTGCAAAATTTCCCAACTCTTGCACAAAAACAGCCACAATCTCATATGCACATGCTAAAGGATGGCTCCTCTACCAGGAATCCAAGATCTCCGTTCTCCAAGATCTATAATCTGAAATGCTACTAAAAAGGCAACAACTGAAACCCATAACAGCAGCCCTTTCATCACCAAAGATTAAGGATAGGTGGATTGCGTACTGCAAACTCCAAGTATCTCATCAGGATCACGTCTTCCTCGCTAATGACCTGGAGTCGGGCATACAACTTCTGACAGAGTTAAACTTACCTGTTCCATGAGCTATCCCTGGAAACGACAATCAAGCAAAGCATGAGCAACCTCTAAACCAATGGAGAAAATCTACGTACAAATAAGGCAACTGAAACTACGCTTCTTTTAAAGGCTTCACTGTACAGCGCAGCTGCCTGCATCAAATTCTTTGGTCCTTCAAATACGTAATGTTACTCATTCTTAGGTTTCTAGTGCTAGTTTAGTTGTTAAACATTTTAGAAATAATTGCCCTTTCTATCTTTCTGCATTTATAGATACTTGCATCTTTAAGCTAGTAGTAAGCACGGCTATTTTTGGGCAGGAACGCACAGGAACGGAGTTCCGGCTGGCTCCCAAGTTGGCCACGCCCAGCAGGACCTTATTAGCATAATAGGCCACACCCAACAGCAGAAACTAATTAGGATTGGCTACATTATGGGTGTGTGGCCTAACATGCAAAGGAGTTCCTGCTACAAAAAAGCCCTGGGTTTTGACAACAAACAAGGTAAACAGAATAACAAGCAAAAGGTGGGTATGGCTGGATAACCACACTTCTGATAACATAGGGGTGCAGTCTAATGTGCTAGTGAGCCGTGCTGTCAGGGGTGTGGCCCAATATGCTAATGAGTTTCTGTTGTTGGGTGTGGCCTATTATGCTAATGAGTTCCTGCTGGGCTTTTTCTACAACAAGAGCCCTGGAACTTAAGTAATGTTATTCATTCTCAGGCTACTAAAGTGAATTCACCGGTAAATGTTTTTGAAATAACGTTTTTGAAATAATCGCCCTTTACAACTTTCAGTATTTAATAATTCCATCTTAAAACTAGATATATATATTTTTAATTAGTTATATCACAGGGCAAAGAGTGGAACTGCAGGGGGAGGGGAGGAGAAAGCCTATGGTTTTATTCCCTTATTGTAGATGGAAGTTCAAATTAACTCCCTGACTGAATGGGAATGCAGAGCATCACTACATGTTCTGCATTGTTTTGGTTTATATTTGTTGTTAGTTGAATTGTTAATACAGTAAAGATTTCACACAGACCACTTTGTAATACTGGTAACTGATAATAATGGATTCTCCACAATTTTTACGGAGAGCAAACAGAATACATACTGTTTCTTAGAAGGCCTTTCAAAAAGAAATCTCCTATTTACTTTAAAAAAAATCATAGTCAAACACTGCTGTTCAGTTGAGTAGCAATAGCAGCGCCGACCCAGGTGCCTCCAGAGGTCATCTGTGAGGGTGAACAGCTCAGTCTCCATCCTGTCACTGGGATGGAAGCTGGACTGAAATGGATCTGGGGAGATTGTTGATCATTTTGCATTTGCAACAGATGTAATCCAGTGTTTCACTCTTGTTAGCCATGGTTTCTCTTTCACACCAGATGCATTACATTGTTTCTCCCCAGATGTTTTCATGCCATCATCATGATTTTTTCTGATCTTTTTTTTTTAATGGAGTTTTTCAACCTGGATCTGGCAACCCAATCTCCCATCCCCCACTGGTGGCCACAGGGACCTTGCAGTCCTAATAGCTCTACTCAAGAATGACACAGTACTACACCTAAAAAACAAAATGTGCATATTTGCATAGCTTCAGAACAACCCAATACTGGATATTTCGGTAATTCTAACTGTTAGAAGGCAATAGGAGTCACATTGCCGTCATCTACAAGGGCTTCCTACTAGTTGGGGAGAGGTGAGCGAGCACTTCAACAAAAACACCTACTACTTATATTGGTTTAGCTCCGCAGGGCTCTTTTTGTAGATGGAACTCCTTTGCATATTAGGCGACACACCCCTAATGTAGGCAATCCTCCAAGAGCTTACAGAGCTCTTCTTACAGGGGCTACTGTAAGCTCTTGGAAGATTGGCTACATTAGGGGTGTGTCACCTAATATGCAAAGGAGTTCCTGCTACAAAAAGAGCCCTGTATAAACTGCTACAACATTGCACTGACTCCGCCCCCCCCATTTAAAAAAAAAAAACTGGATTTTGTTGATGTCAGCAATGATAGCAAGGTCAGGGGTATCCTGCAGGAGCATACAGGAGCGGAGCTCCAGCAGTAAAGAGCCCAGAGGGCAGGCACATGCAACAAGCCACACCCCCTGCTCCCAGCAGCCCTCAGTAAGAGCAAGAAATAGCCAGGTAAGTTGCAGAACTCCCCCCAGCCCCCCGGTCCAAAATAGTCCAGTGGCACCTTTAAGACCAAGTTTTATTCAGGTACAAGCTCTCCCTCCTCTGCGAGGACAGATCTGCACGTTCCTCCCACCCCACCCCCAATAGCTAGCAATCCAAAACAGTCCAGTGGAGCCTGAGGGGTGGGTGTTGCCTTCTGACACACTTCCGGTGATGTCAGGGGGTGTGGCATATGCAAATAAGGTGTGCTAATAAGTTATGCTAATGAGCTCCTGCACCTCTTTTTCTACGAAATAAACCCCTGAACAAGGTAGTTCACTGTGGAAAATGCAGAGGAAGGAAGTGAAGGGGACATTTCATTTAATTCAGACACAAGGCAAATCTTCCCTTCAGGGCACTTGAACAAGATAGTCCTGAGCGACAGACAACACTGTGCCAAAAAATATTGTTTTTCAGGTTTAAAAAAGTGGAGTTTTAGAGGGGGGGAATGGTCTGTTCACAATTTGTGTAGGAATGGAAGATGACACTGTATGGAAGCAAAACAAAATTCACATAACTAGAATTGCTGAAATTGGGAGACCTCTGTGTGAAATAGGAGAAGGGGGGGAAAGCTGAGGTAATGCAGTTCCAGAAAGGACATGTGGAGGAAGGGGGGGTCTTCAGCTCTCTCCTGCTCAGTCCTGTTGCACTTTGAATGATTCCCCCCACTCCTCCAGTTTTGCTGTGACCTGGCGCTTATACCCAGATCTGTCATTAATATGTCTCATTTGGCCTGTAGTCAAATGTCCTCTCAAAAAAATGTAGCCTTTAAGGGAGCCTCTCACAAGAATCTAACACCGCCCACTTTCATAAAGAGTTCTTTTATTTTTTTGTCAGCTTTGGTAAATATCCAAGAAAGCATAGCAATGAACCTGCTTGGGAACACCTACCGCATAATGCTTTTACATTGTGTTGACAGAAGAATGAATAGAAAGATGAGTGACAGTATCACAAAAGTATCAGAAAGGCAATACATGCCAACAACAACAAAAAAATTATTGTGTTTCAGAGCCATTGGAAGGGGACCCCAAAGCTCACAAAGAGTAACTGTCTTCTTTTCAGCATGGCAAAAATATTCCTTCAACATAAATTCCTAAAGAAACAGAGGCGGAACAGTACAAATAGTGAGGATTTTCTGTAATTCTTGCTTTATTTCCTCGTTTCACACCTCTTTATGATTAGATGTCTGTGGGTGACTTGACATTAGGTGCACCGGTCATATAAAGGGCTATAAATTACAACCAGTGCGCATCAATTTAATTCTTGTGTCAATATAGTTTCTATTTAATTCTTGTCTCAGTATGGTTTCTCGGTAAAGTTATATTAGAAGCCATTTTTTTTAAAAAAACAAAACACATCCTTAAAAGATATCCAAGTGTTTGTGTCTGATGTCGTGATACTGTTAAAATTATCATCCTTTGCATGCAAAGCTCTTTCCCCCTGTTTGGTTGGATGGGTGGGACTCAGGCCAACAACTGGCCATTTTACTTTGGTTGGGCAATTAAAGTGAGGCCTTTAATTGAACTCAGCTGGTCAGCATTATACCTGCAGATTCAGAGAGAAGACACTCAGTTGGCATATTTTGTTACATCATTCTTCTTTCCAGATTTAAAAAAGCTAAAAGAGCTCACACAATAAACCATTTTTGAGGGTGTCAAGGAGAGTGAGGAAAGAAAACACAAGGTCACTTAAGTAAAAACAAAACCAGGGAGTGATAGGTGGAGGAAAAGGAAGGCATCACATGCAAGAAGGTGAATAAAGTTATAGGTGAGAGGACTATGATAAATATGGCACAGACTGAGGACTGAAAGAGTTGTATACTGTTGTCAGGGATAGTGGGTGGGGGACAGACATGTATTCTGGTGACTACAACCAAAATAGTCAAATATTTTGAAGACAAAAAAATGTAATTAAAATAAGACTTCTCAAGCCATTTGAATGACTGATTTACACTGCTATCCTAAACTTCAGCTTAGAAGGGTTTAGGATGGCATCTAAACTCTACACTGGTATATTTTGGAAATACACTAGTAATAGGAATAAGGCCCGTTGTGGAAATAAATACAATGAGCTCTAGAAAGAGGCTCTGGGAGAGTGCCAAGGCCTTGGGCACTCAGCGTCAATTTGCTGTGGCAACTTCCTCAAACCCCACCCTCTCCAGGCTCCACCCCTGAAATCCCCAGGAGTCTCCCAACCTGGAGTTGGCAACCCCATCCCCTTCCCAGCTAACTATCTACCTACCATTACCTGCCCCTCTGACTGCAGCTGACTTCTGCTCTCCCTCCTGGAGATCAGTTGTAACTCTGGGTGATCTCCACCGCTCACCTGGAGATTGGCAACAATGGTTCCCCAGGAGAAAATGGCTGGTTTGGAGGGTGGAGTCTATGGCATTGTACCTATCTGAGGTCCCACCCCTCCTCAAACCTCACCCTCCCCAGGCTCCACTCCTGAAATCCCCAGGAATTTCCCAACCTGGAGTTGGAAACCCTATCTCCTTCCCAGCCAAGCATCAACCTGCCATTATCTGACCCCTGACTTCAGCTTTCCATCTCCTCCCCCCTCCCGGAGATCAGTTGTAATTCTGAGTGCTCTACCCCTCACCTGGAGATTGGCAACAGTGGTTCCCCAGGAGAAAATGGCTGGTTGGGAGGGTGGAGTCTATGGCACTCCTCCTCAAACCTCACTGTAATGATTCCTTGTTTTTTGTGTGTGTGTGTCTTTAAAAGTTTGGTTGCATGGCTGTGGTAGATAGACTAGAGTGGTTGAGAGAGGCAAGTGTGGTATGGTTGGTGGTTGACAGAGAGGGGGAGGGGTTTTGGAAGTGAATCTGGATGGATGAGTATGTGAGTCAGTCAGGAGTTGGAGTTAGATGTTGACAGTTGATGTTCAGTTAGACAGTTAGTTCTGTGTTGAGGCAGAGAAGTGGACAGCTGCGGTTGTTCAGTGAGAAAGAGAAAGAGAGATGAAAGCTGAATGTATAGGAAAAAGTAAAGTTTAAGTGAAGTAAAGTTAAAGGAAAGTCTGAGAGTCATAACAGACTGGAGTGAAACAGTGAACATATAAGGCATTGAGATAAACAAGTGTTACAAAGTCACATGAAAAGATCCCTGTCAGTGAGGGAAAAGATTGAGTGTGATACCAAAGAAATTGTACATCATTTACACATTACTAGTCACATTGTATCACCCTCTTATTTAGTATTTATTTCAATAAGGAGGACGTCACACTCACCCTCTCCAGGTTCCATCCTTCAAATCTCCAGGAATTTCCCACCTGGAGTTGGCAACCCTAACTCCTTCCCAGCCAATAAAAACCTACCTTTATTTCCCCCTCACTCTTCAGCTTTCCATCTCCCCCCCCACCTGCAGCCTCTACCCAGGAGGAAAAGTAGTCTTTCTCTGCAATGGGGACCAAAGCAATTTACATCATTCTCCTCTTCCCCTTTTGACTTGCACAACAATCTTGTGAGGTAGGTTAGGCTGAAAGTCTGTGACTGGTCCAAAATCTCCCACTCAGCTTCTATAGCAAGAACCTGGATCTAGCAGACCCTGCTCTGAAGCACTGGCTGGCCTAGGGTAGCCAACCTCCAGGTGGAGCCTGAAAATCACCAGGTATCACAACTGAACTCCAGACAACAGATCTCTCCCCCCGGAGAAAATAACTGCTTTGGAGGGTGGGCTTTATTGCATTATGTTCAGCTGAGGTCTCTCCCCTCCCCAAACCCTGGCTTCCATTGACTCTACCAGAAAATCTCCAGGAATCTCCCTACCTGGAGCTGGCACGCCTAGTCAGGACTGGCCCCAATGAGTTCCTCACAAATGCCTGCAAAGGGCTTCCTTCCTTTGTCTGAACCAAGCTTAGTTGCCTACTGTGGCAAAATGGGCACTCAGTTGTTTGCCTCCCACCCTTGTTCCGTGGGCGGATTTCACTCCTTAAGTTTGCTGCCACCACTCACTGAATTGTCACTGCCTTTTTAGATGGACAGTGAGACCCCTCTGGCCGAATGTCCCTATTTGGAGATGGAATCCCCAATCTTTGGAGGATCCCTGGAAAGTTGACAACCCAAGGGTCTGGCCCTTCCTTGCTTCCCTGGGCTACTCCCTCCCTTTGTTACTGTGCAGAGCGGGGGAGACTATGTGGAGAGAGCACAACACACATTAGTAGCCCAAATAAAAGAATTTCTGTAACTATTTACACAATTATGGAGCACACAAACATTAAATGAACAAGGCAGAACTGTAGGAGTAAGCACACACTATGAACCAACAAGACATAAATCAACAGGGGTTAAACGCAATCCTCTTTACCTACACACAATACTCTCTACCTCTGGAGGTTGTGGGCTCAGGATAGGATCTCTCCTTGGACTGGCCTCTGGCTCTGCTTCAGCCTCATTATTTCCTCTCTGCAGAGCAAGCATAGGATACCAACATGCAGCACTAATATTAGGGGATTAGAATAGTGCTGAGAGTATTCTCGGGGAGGGGGGGATTCTGCATTTCTTTAGATAGTTCTGTTATAGAGCAAAGGAATTGCTTTATCGGTACCTTATTAGCTTCTGCGCTGTTAGAGACATAATCTTTTTTTAAGTATAATATAAAATATCCAAAGAACAATATAAAATCAAATAAAATTCCTAAAGCAACCATTACTGATTTCATGTAAGTGTAAATGAATTGGGCACAAGTCCCAGCCAGAAGCCTCTGTTATGCAAGCAAGCCAACAGAAACAAAAGGGAATTGTGCAAGACAGCAGCTGTGTTTTTGTGTGACTTCCATTCATTTCTGGGCCTGCCCAGAAGACATTGGCAGTGGATTGTGCCCACCCAATAAACGAGCATAAGCAGTAAGTGAATAAGTAATCTTAGTAGGCTTATGGGACAGCTTTTGTGCTCTGAACACATGAAACAGAATCCATTTTAACGAGGAGGGAATCAGATTGTCTGTTTCTCTGCGCACAGAGTAGAGTAATTTCTTGATTTATTTGATCAAAGCTAGATGCAGACAGCAACATTGTAAATCTACTAAAATGGCAATTAGAATGCATTAACTGAATCCAGAAGTTTACTTTCAAAGAATAAGAGAGCTGTACATACAGCATTACTGCACCATTTTGTTGGGAGACCAATTTCCTCCTTACCTAGTTACCTGCTTTCCGAAGTGCAAAGCCGCTGACATCTGTCTCAAATAACTGCTTTACAAAGATACCTCTGTGAGCAGCTTTACCTTTTTATGTATTCTCAGACTGTTGTCCCTGGTCTCCAAGATAATCCGGGATCATTTTGAGTACTTTTATAGACATGTTCCCTGCCCCATTTCCCACAGTTTGAGTTGCTTTAGCAGCAAATGACAGAAAAAGGAAACCCTCAAAAGAATAACTATGGAATATTTATCTCCACTTAAAAATACCAGTGCAGGTATATTGATTTTCTGAACAGCAGGAAACAAAGAGGCATGGTGTATCTGGAGTCTGTTATTTTGGCAGCATAGTACAATCACATGCTTATATACATTGTCAACAATACTTTGAAGCAGGGGTCATTTCGTAGAAAAAGAGCTAGGGGAACTCATTAGCATAACTTATTAGCATATGCCACACACCCTAACATCAGGGGCCCAGCGGTGGACCTGCAAGGCCGGCGGGAGTGCGAGGAAGCCCCGCCAAGGCCCTCCCTGGCCCCAGGCAGGCAGGGGTGGGGAGAGGCGGGGAGGAAGCAACTTACCCTCCCTCTTCTCCTGCCTCCTCCTGGCTGAATGAGGGCTAGAAGCGGGGCGGCCGGAAGCAGGGGGTGGGGCTTCATCGTGTGCCCCGCCCCCTGCACCTCACCCGGGGGAACTGTGTTCTCCCGCGTTCCCCCCCGAAATGACCTCTGCTTTGAAGAATAATTACTTTTTCAGTGACAGACTGATGAATGTGCCTATATTGTACCATGGACATTTTTAACCATCTTAACTATAAGGTATTTCTATCCAGAGAGCCAAATCTTTGACAGGGAAGGAATTTTAAATGTAAGTTTTCCTTGTCATTTTATGAACGCACATGCTATTGACTGCATGCAAAACCTTAAGACTCAAAGGGAATGTCTGCTTTCAGCTAAGCTAAAGTTAGGATGCTATTTTGTGTTTCTTTTTTTAATTTGCTTGAACTTATTTTGATTTTTCTAAATAATTCTTACCTTAACAGATTTTATGTATGTTCAGAATTATTTCCAACCAAAAAGACTTGACTTAAATTTGAATCACAATTGAAATAATATAGAGGAATGCACAATATTAACTTGGAAAATAAACTTAGTTAAATAATATTTTTATTTATTTAACATTAGAAGGACAGGAAAGAATCTTTTCCTACCAGTTTACGATTTGATTTAAAAGAAAACAAAACAATTACAGAACGAACACCTCAAAACAAGTTTTAAAAAATACAGGCCCAAACCCTAAATGTAGTAGTAAACAACAGTTAAAAGCAGCAAAGCAGGTTCCTGTTGTTGGTGGAAAGTGCCATCAAATCACCGTTGATTTATGGCCACCTCAGGGGGGTTTCAAGGCAAGAGGTGTTCAGAGGTGGTTCGCCATTGCCTACCTCCACATCATGATCCTGGTATTCTTTGCAGGTCTCCCAACCATTTATTAGCCAGGGCCAACCCTGCTTAGCTTTCGGAAGCTGAGGCTAGCCTGGACTATCCAGGTCAGGGCTAGGTGTGTGTTAGTTGCCATTTCTTACTATAGGAGTCTTCAAGAACCCATACTTAGTTGACTGTAAAGAAAGGGATGTATGGAGGCAGCTACCCAGAATGAGGCATTAGTATGAAACCCAATTCTCCTAACGTGTACAGAGAACCATTCTGCATCCCAAGAAAGGCAGATGGCAGAGTACTGGCCACTGATACACTGCAAAGATTGGCAGAAATGCTGTGTGCAGAGGAATATCAGAACAATCGTCTTTGGTGATGAGATCATATATTCTGCAAGCTGTACGATGTGGTTGTCACTTCCATTATCTGCTGACTTGGGAGCAAAGCCCATTGTGGACGAAGACAATGGGCCCTAGAAAGGTAGGGTGGGTGGGTGGTAGATAGATAGTTAGATGAATAGATAGAGGGGTTTGGAGAAAGAGAGGAAGGAAGGTAGGAAGGTAGGAAGGAAAGAAGGAATGAAGGAAGAAAGAAAGAAGGGTGAGGGGGAGAGAGACATAGACAGACAGTCAGTAAGCCAGACAGAGAGGGAAGGAGGGTGGGATAAAGGGGGGGGAGAATGCGCTCGCGGCGAGCGGTGATGAGCTGCCACCGCCAGCAGCCTTCCACTGATTCCCTCCAGCCCTGTCTAGTTGGGGGGGGGGAGTTCGGCGGCAGCGAGCGGCTTATCGGTGGCGCCGCTCTTCAAGTGCTCCCCGGTCCCACTCACCCACCAGGTGGTTGTCAACAGTAATCTGATGTCTGAGGGGACCGGCTGCAGAGGCAGGGCTACAGCCTTTGTGTTCTTAGGCGACACGGCCAATGGAAGCTGGGGAACCTTCTGATGGACAGCTCGACCCTCCAAATACTGTTGGTGCGCATTTTCTCTCCGCTGCGTGACGCGGAGTTCTGAGGTGTTCTGAGGTGGGAGTTAGGCGACACGGCAAATGGAAGCTGGGGAAGCTTCTGACGGACAGTTCAACCCTCCAAACACTGTTGGTGCACATTTACTCAATTATATATAAGGGAAAGATACATTCGGTCAGCCTCCTGCTGCCCCCATAAAACTGAAACAATGCCAGCAAGGCACCAGAACATTCAAGATTAGTTAATTATCAGTTAATACTGTCATTGAATGTCATATAACATTTGACTTCAGATTCATTGTAGTAATGAATTAAAGACCAGGCTGTACTCTGTTCAAGTTTGGATTAATTAATACCTACTGCACACCTTTCCAAGGAAATGATGCACAGAACATCAATTTTAAATTGTTATTGCTTTCAAATAAGATTTTTAATGCTAGCTGTTTTGGGTGAGCTGCAGGTTAGTTTGTAAATATTCCACATCAGGCAAGCAAAACAAATTATTCATAGGCACAAACCAATCTGAATACTATAAGTAACCGGTCATGCCCCAGAAGTGTAAACTTCCTTGTTTGTAACTCCGCTTTCACAAGATGAAAGAGATTTCTCTTTCTTTTTTTCTTTCTTTCTTTCTTTCTTTCTTTCTTTCTTTCTTTCTTTCTTTCTTTCTTTCTTTCTTTCTTTCCCAGGCTTCTCAAATCCTAATGCATTGGTTTACCGAATGTCCCGTTTTGTCGATTGTCCTGACTCACTACGTGTAATCTGCCTTGAATTCCTGTGAAAAAGGCAGACTATAAATAGAAAAATTGTACTGTTCCCTTTAGGATCAGAATGAGTCACACTGTTAAAAAGTGCTGTCCTGCCTACTAAAAAACAAGGAGATAAAGGCCAGACCACATGTGATGCTGGGGATCCAGTTCCAATTTCTTGTGGTGTAAGTGAACCGCAAAACGCAGCCACTGGAGGGAGTGATATGGACTGGACTACAGTGCAGAGAAAGAGGGAGTTAATTCTTTCCCTGTACCATTTCTCTGATCAGAGACCCTCATCAGACATCTCTGATCAGAAATGCCGCATGGGCTGGAATGAAAAACAATCACTGGGCAAACTTCAGATGAAAAGTTTGTTATTCAATGAAACAGCTTTGATCTACACCAGGCCACCCCATGATAATGTGGGAGGGGCTGAGGCTCAGTGGTAAAGTATCTGCTCAGCATTTGTAAGGTCCTAGGTACAGTCCCCGGCATTTCCAATTAAAAGGATCAGGTGGTGGATGATGTGGGAGATCTCTGCCTGTGACCCTGGAGAGCTGCTACCAGTCTGAGAAAGATAGTATTGACCTCAATTTGATATAAGGCAGCTTCATGTGTTTATGCATGTTCATGAAACAAAGGATCCAATAAAACTCAGAAATAATGCTGTGTGGACACACTGCTAGATACTGATCCAGATAATTCAAATTTTTTCGAAGGCTTTCACGGACGGGGATCATTAGCCATTGTAGATTTTCTGGGTTGTATGGCCATGGTCTTGGCATTGTAGGACCTGACATTTTGCCTGTAGCTGTGACTGGCATCCTCAGAGGTATAACACAGAAAGACGGACTACTCTCTGTCTCAAGGTGAGAAGAAGAAAAAATTACCTGCCTACCATTTTTCTTCTCACCTTGACACAGAGAGTACTCTGTCTTTCTGTGTTATACCTCTGAGGATGCCAGTCACAGCTACTGGCAAAATGTCAGGTCCTACAATGCCAAGACCACGGCCATACAACCCAGAAAAATCTACAACAGTTAATTCAAATGTTTCTTTGCAATATATGCAGTTTGTCTATACGTGAGCCCCCTACGAATCTACTAGTTTTGGACACTAAACAGCACTGAATTATTTGGAAGACTGATGACTAATTAAAAAGTAAACTTAAAAAATACCATCTGATAAAACCTTGATCTTCAACAACAACAAAATATAGCAGACTTTATGTTGTGTTACTGAAATGAAAAAGTTGGTTAGGAAAAGATATGCAGAAGAATTTCCCAATATCTAACTGTGAGAAAACATTAACGTCTAACAAATGTGCTTTCAGTTAACAATATGCTTTATACTTCATTTTAAAGCCATCAGTAGGATTGGGTTTCTTGATCTCCTTCACATAATTAAGTCCAAAGAATTAACTTTGACAGGCTGTTTTGTACTCATCAAAGATCACTTTGAACAGTCCATTTATTAAAGAAGTTATGTATTTTAAAAGGACCTGTTAGCACAGCATGCAGAACTCAGTTCCGTATCTGCAAAATGAGCTGAAGGCACTTTTTATATAATCCCCAAGTACATTTTAACTAATCCACGGTGTCATCCTAAGCAGAGTTATACCCTTCTAAATCCATTCACTTTAATTGACTTAGAATGGTGTACTGTGCTTAGGATGGTACTCTGTTCAGCATCAGTTTTCAAAATGTTGCACTGAGCTAGCTTACAGGTATACTTTAGGTAGCCTGGGATAAAGAGGTTTATACAGTGAATGTAGGCTGCGGTCACACAGAACATTAGCCACACAAGAGAGACGGAAGACAGGCGGATTTTCCGGGCGCGATCTCACCGGCACATCTGGGAAGCGTAGCGCTTCCGTGGCACAACCGAGGCTTCCCGCCGAAAACGCACAGCAAACAACTAGTACCTCAGAGGTACTAGTTTACGGAAACCACGGGGCAAGGGCGGACGTCTGATCGCGTTTCCGGTGGCATCCAGCACCCGCCCATGTCCCCTTGTGAAAAAGGTTGTTTTTTTCCCCAAGTCTCCGTGGATGCGCAGACGCACCCAACGGAGCATGTGCATTTGTCGTGTACACAAAAAAAGAAAACCAGTTTGCTGCACCGTGTGCTTCTTCGTTGCGCGCAGGCGTGTCCTGTGATCGGCACCTCTCCCTACCCACAGAACCTCCACGGTACCTCCACAGGACCTCCACAGGAGGTCTGATCGCTTAACCGCGCGTTAGTTTGCCCCGGGGCAAACAGCCACGCTCCCCCCCTACAGTTTCCTGCCGGTGTGACCGGAGCCATAGTTCCTCTAAGGGATGAACTACATGTGACGTCAGGTATTGGAATGCAGGTCTGTCCTACAGCTGGAGAACCGGAGGGTACAAGTGATTTAACGTAAAGACCCAGCAGATAAGAAAGGGGTGCTACACCTACCAGCCACTTTACACTCACAGCCTTCTCTACGCTGTGGCCCATTCTGTATCTAGCATTTGCTCTGTTGTTTTACCCAGTCCACACTGGAACAAAAAAAGATGCGGCTCAAAACCACATTCAGATACCCCGGTGTACTGACTGCAGAGTCACCCCTGAATGGCCATAAAACAGCCGTAAAACCGAGAGATCAAATGGAATGAAACTGGCATGCAGTGTGGAGGCTACCATAACATCCGACAATCAAAGGAAGTGAAAGTGGCATGCAATGTAGAGGGGGATTTCTGTTCCAGTGTGGGTTTGGTAAAACAGCAGAGCAAATGCTAGATGCAGAATGGGCCTGTGTTTCTCCTCCGAACCCAGAAGCCAAGAGAGATGGGCTCACAGAGGGGGTTGCGCAGAGTGGGTGGGAAGACAGACCAGAGATGCCACATTAAAAGCAACTTCAGCAACCCCACTGAAACTGGGAAATACAATTATTAAGACTTTAAAGGACATTCCATTTGAAATTCGTCAAAAAAGGAAAACCTACAAAAAAGGAAAACCTACGGAATTCAGCACAGGTGGGGGATCCCCGAGGGTGTCATCTTTAAAATCAACGATAAAAGAGAGAAGATTGATTCCATTTTTAAAGCCAAGGAATTCTTGAGACGCCAGCTGGGAACGGGGGAAGAATCTAAGGAGGAAGAAACCAAGTCAAGTGACTCAGCAACCTCTGGATCGGATGAGGACTCTGCGGCTGAAGCGGCTATGGGTGTGACGAAAACTGTGTATGATTTTAGAGACAGAAAGCCAAAGTAAGGGCAGAAGGACTCTGAAAATTGCTCTTTGAAGAAATGAAGATGCTCAGAAAGTCTTCTCAAGATAACTAATTTACTAACATGGAAGCAGTGCAAAGCAAGAACTCTACACGTATATTGTCTTATTAACAAATGGAATACTAACATTTAGTTTAACTGGGATATGATCTCTCACTCTTGGGTTTTTAGTTAGTGTGGGTATCTTTCCTTTATCCATAGATGTAGTCCTTTCCCAATTTTTTCTTTGTAGTTTTGTAGTCTATTGAAAAAACAATAAAAATACCCCTTCGGGGGTTTCAAAAAAAAAAAAGAAAAAGAAAGAAAGAGAGAGAGAGAATGGAGAAAAGATAGGTAGCTATCCATTAGCTAGGTAACTAGAGTTGTCAGCTCAGGATTGGCGAATTCCTGGATATTTGGGGGTGGAACTTGGGGATGGGAGGAACTTCAGCGGGATAATGCCATAAAGTCCACCCTCCAAAGCATCCATTTTGTTCAGAGGAAGTGATTTCTGTAGTCTGGACATGGAGTTGCCCTTCGGGGGTTAAAAAAAAAAGAGTGGGTGGGAAGAGGGTTCAAGCCCTCTTCACCTTCTGCCTTCTAAACCCCTGCAGCACTATACAGCGTTGAGGCATTTCTAACACTCTTACATTCCAAGGTGATGCAGTTATCCCAGCCCAAGCCCACTGGACTTAAAGTAGAGTAACTCTGCACAGGATTGCCCTGTAAGATGTAAGTCATGCTGCCATTACATGTGTTAGCTTGTAAATGCTTGTCAATCATCACAACATGCTACAGTAGCTTCTAACTTGGCACCATTATAGTATTCTTCCAAAAAATCCTGAGTTCCTTCTTTTCCTGTTCAGAGTCCCTTGGCAAAATTTCCTTCGACATGTTCTTCAAAGAAATGCGGGTTCCTGTAAAATGGAAGAAATATTTCCGGGTCTTTATGAAAGAAGTGGCGTTTCATTAAAGGGGACTTTTAACAGTCCCTCTAATGAAGAGGCACCACCACCATTCATTTTCTCCCATGAGCCGAGTTTGGTGGACTGAGGACAAGGTCCCCATTTTAGCTTACACAATGACCATCTGGATTTGCTCGCCTTAGAACAAGTTTGCACAGGCAGGCCTTTCACAAGGTGATTGCAATCTTGGCAGGTCTTGAAAGGAGTGGGAAATCCATTTTGAAACCACTTCTTGAGGAAACTCTTCCGTCATATCGCTTGTGTAACTCTTCTACTGTATGTGTATATGCCTCAGCACATTGTCAATAAACCCAGTCTTCCCTATAAAGCAGTTCTGGGGCTTTTGAAGTAATCTCCCTTAACCTTTGGTTAAGTCCCCAATTCAAACACAAAGCCTGCTGCTGATAAAATCTCTAACTCAGCACACTGTGAGTTCTTGAATGAAAAGAGCCCTTTAGCTGCACTCTGAACTGGATCACACCACATAGTTCTCTTGAACAAAAAAGCCAAAAACCCAGACTAACTAAAAAGATTTGTGGTAACAAATAGGGCTAATAAACCTAAAATATAATATTAAAACTCAGGTTTCAGCCATTATCTGTTTTAATTAATGACCTACTCCAGAGTAATATGCCATAGACAAGGTCCTCTCTAGATATGTTTCATTCTATTTTCCAGTTATGCTCATTGTTAATATACATTTATATGATGGCATCAACACACATGACATTTTATGAAGTAACAAGGAGACAGCTTCCTGCTTCACAGAGCTTACAATCTAAACATGAGAGAAAACAGAGACAAAAATGGAAGGGCAAGAGGTGGGGGCTGAGATAAACCGGGGGAGAATGTACATTTGTTTCAGTTACATATGCTTTGGTATAGTTTCAGCTGGGGACGAGGACTATGGGACTGTGCCAAAGAAAAAGGGGGGTTGAGGAGATGTAGCCAGCCTCATCAGCCTTGAATCTGGGGTGGTCTTTCCCGAGAGAGAGATACCCCAAAAACAACCTCTGAACCTCCACAAGCAGTGCCCTATGAAGCCAGGCTTGGCTTAAACAGTGGCTTTTGCTGGGAGGCTGAGAAAACCACATCTTGGCTGAGAAAACTCAGGCCAAAGAGAATTCTCCAGGCTGGCTGCACTGCCAAGCATTCTGCATGCAAGCAACCCCCCCCCCACACACACACATCTATCCTGTCAGCTTAGTCCAAAGAGGGCTAGAATGGGCAAGTCTCTGCCCTGGCCTCAGGCATCTTCCACTGACCAAATGGCTAGTTTTTTGTCTGTCAAATGTATAGGCAGGCAGGGACAAAAAGCCTCTGGTCTGTGCTTCTGTCATAAATGAAGTGTGTTGCATATTTCCATTCTCCTCTCCGGTTTCACCTATCTGCATTCTTACGCCTATGCCAGACCTATCAAGGAAACATTAACTCTCCATGTCTAGTGAATGATCAGCCATTCAGGTTCATCCTGCCACACATTGGGTGCGTTCAGATGGGGCGTTTCAGCCGGCATAAACTGTACCGGTTGGAACCGGTGCAGTTCATGTTGGCTGAAACGCGATCACACTTACCTCCTGTCTGCGGAGTCCATCGCTGTATGCCCATCCACACACAGCAGGCGTCAGCGTGGTTAAAAAAAAACAAACCTCAGTTTGAGCATGCGCATAGGCAGCCATTTACTGAATGGCGATCTTTGCGCATGCGCAATAAACCCTGTATTACATATAAACTTTAAAGGTAAGGACTTACCTTTAAAGTTTAAAGAGCAAAGTAGCCTCCCTGAGGTCCCGGACGCCTCCGAAATGCTAAACTAAGGCCCTTTTCTTTTCATTTTAAACAAATGCCAGGGCAAAGCTTCGCCCAAGTGCATATCGCCGACCTTTAAAAAAAAATGGTGGGCGAAAATCGGAAGCCTCAGGCTTCCGAACGGAAGTGGCTCTGCAATGGTGGAGAGCGATCAGACGGGGATAAAGCGATTACAACCATTGCACTCAGGATACCACCACTTGGGGACCTAGTGGCAGAATACAATGGTGTAAAGCTCTTTGCAACGGTTAGGGATGGAAGGCAGATGTTCTATGTGTGAACGCCGGTAAGTACACCAATTCCGACCGGCACCTATTCCATTGCAAATGCCTCGTCTGAACGCACCCATTAAGAAACATCACTCCTTTTGTCTGGTACCAAGGAAACGCCAGACCACTCTATTGTTTCACAATGGACACCCCGAACAGCTGGCTTCCAGTGTTCCCTCTAAGCTGAGTTAGTGTGAGCTAGCTCACAGTTTTTTTAGCCTCCAGCTCACACATTTTTGTCTTAGCTCAGGAAGGATGGCTCCAGAGCTAACTAAGTTATGCAGCAGCCAAGTCGCTTGCTCACAACTTTAGTGCCAGTAGCTCACAAAGTAGAATTTTTGCTCACAAGACTCCACAGCTTAGAGGGAACATTGCAGTGGCTTCTATTGTTAAAGACAGACTCTGCCCCTCTGAGAGCTCATTGGTCACAAATAGGCCTTGCCCATCCCGATGCCACACAGATCTGGGACCCAGGATTGGCCCAGGTAATCTATTGTTCTCACCTGAGACCAGCCCCCAGGGCCGCCCATTGGTCTGCATTGTTTTCCAATGGGTATATCCCAGCAAACACATGGCCTCAGAGTGTGTGCTTCTGCTCTGATGCCAACTGGCAGCCCACCCCTAAACCTTCAGGGTTTCGGCCATAATCTCATCTTCACGAACCCCTGCACATCTGGACAGGTTGTATTACCCAGTAACTGACCCATCTATTCACTATCAATCACCTCTGCTTTCTTAGTTCTGTATTGCTTGCGCTTTTGAATGTTTTGTGTGCTTGTACTTAGGGAAATTCTTTAATAAAAACTATTGAATTTACTCTTCAAATCTGGAGTTTCCCTACTGTGCCGGACCTTGGTATACAAGCGATGTGCGATTCCTGTACCCCTCTGGCCTATTCTGCCAGATAGCTACATTCTCCCAAACAACAAGGCAGGCCCATTGGTGGTAACAGAGACTTGCAAGAAATGAGTGTACTTACTGACATGACAGAATTGTTCCTGGAGGCAGTTCCAAGCAAAAGTGGGAAGGGGTCAATTCTGCACTTATGTCTTGTGCTAAAACATATTGTGAAAGAGTTATAGCTCTGGATCATAGCATGATGTCCTGGCCCCACTGGTGGACCTCCTGATGGCACTGGTATTTCTGGCCACTGTGTGACACAGAGTGTTGGACTGGATGGGCCTTTGGCCTGATCCAACATTGGCGTCTCTTATGTTCTTATGTTCAGTCTTCTGAGTACTGAAATTCATCCCCGGACTCACATATGTGAGTAGCTCCCTCCCTTCCCCCTCCCCCCGCTGCTGCCGTCTTGGCCACTTTAAACGTTTTCCTTTTAATAACACTGCTTTCTTATGCTGCTGCTATTCTAACGTTGTTATTCGTGCTGCAGCTAATGTGTATATATGATTAGTGATTCCATATGTTTTGTTGTAGGTCACCTTCAGAGCAACCAGATACATGACTATTTACAATGAATGTTTGCACTTATATCATTCAGTTGCCCATGTTTTGTTGTTCAGTCGCACAGTCGAGTCCGACTCTTCGCGACCCCATGGACCAGATCACGCCATCCTCTGAAGTTTGCTCAATTTCATATTCGTTGCATCTATGACACTGTCTAACCATCTCATCCTTTGCCGTCCCCGTCTTCTTTGACCTTCAATCTTTCCCAGCATCAGAGTCTTCTCCAGTGAGTGCTCCCTTCTCATCAGGTGGCCAAAGTATTTGAGCTTCAGTGTCATTATCTGGCCTTCCAGGGAACAGTCAGGGTTGATTTCTTTTAGGACTGACTGATTTGATCTTCTTGCAGTCCAAGGGACTCTCAAGAGTCTTCTTCAGCACCATAGTTCAAAAGAATCTGTTCTTTGGTGCTCGGCCTTCCTTATAGTCCAACTCTCGCAGCCATACATGACTACAATGGCTTTGGCCATTGCCCATAGGTGGGTGCTATAGCACTCACCCCATTCATTTTTAAGAGACTTGATTCCTTCACGGGCAGATGGACTACTAATTTAAATTGACAGCAAAGTCCTTGGAAGTGCAAGGGAAATTCTGCAGACTCTGATTTCTGTAAGTGCTGATTCAAGATCATACCTGCAAAGTGTACTGTGAGAAGAGATTATTGGTTTGTTCAAGAAAGAAGGTGAAGGGAGGCCATGTTCAAAACCCAAAGGGGAAAAGGTAGCAAGCTTCTTTCTTAAACCCTTAATGAAATTATTAAGATGACTTTGTACTAAACGTTTAGCACTATTACTTAACACTTATTAAAAATGACAAGTGGTGTTTTGAAACCACATTTGAATTATTTTAATTAATTGTGAGTCTCAAATGTTAGTTTTTAATGGCCATAGTTTCTAATGTGTATGTGAGCATGATTAAAATACTGGTTTCCTCAGGGGCTGGGCCAGTCAAGGAACCATGCCAACATAGGGATTCCTTTGTGCTGGTAGTTTCTGAAACTCTACTTCATGCTTATATCTGACTTGCCTTGACATGTTTGTAATTTGTACACATCACATGGCCCATTCACAAAAGGTTAGCTTAGATAGCCAATGTCAAATTTATAGTGGCTTGGATGCAATGGACCATGAACAGAATGAGTACACAGAACAAATTTCTCCTGTTTCTTTATTCTCATTGCAGCCTTCTGCTCTCCTGAAAAGCAGCTCCTGACAATCACTTTCAGGAATGGGCAGAGCAATACTATAGTCTGTCTGCACTGCGGCTGCTGACTGCGGTGCCGCTAGTCCCGTCCCTAAGGGGATAGGTACTCAGTGGCCAAATGAGAAAAAAGGTGCACTAACAGTGTTGCCAGGCGCCGCTGCAGCAGTGTCCACGGCGATTCTGCTGCAGCGTTCTGGTGTTGTTGTGAGATGGGGCAAAGCGATAGACAGGGTAGGTAGGACCAATGGGAGTCATGAGTTGAGGAGGCCAAGACAACCATCCGTCACTGGCAGGGAGTGGAGAGGGGCAGGCCACAGGAGCAAGGCTCTTCCTCGGCTGTATACCACCCTTAAAGAGACCAGCTCCCATTGCAAGCCCTGGCCACCTGTCTGTGAGGAGGGGGCATCTCCCATCAGCCCCACGGGCACCCCGTGGTGGTGCTCCACACACAGCGCACAAAGCCCCAGAGGGTGAACACAGACAAGAACATGGCTATGAGGGTGCCCCTCGCTCACCACCGGCCGTGGCATCCAGCAGGGTGCCCACCTCATCAAGGGCGTCCCCAGGGAGGGACAGCAGGAGGAGGTCCCCCAGCAGCCTCTCAATGTGCCCCCGTCCCTCATCCATATCCCTCGCCGGGACAAGAAGCCCCTCCAGGTGCCCGACAGCCGCTGTTACAGATGCTGCCAGACCCTCCATCCATTGCTGGAAAAGGCATCCTGCCACTTGCAACAGCTCTTCAGCTGTTCCCGCTCAATTGCTGCTCACATGGAGGAAATGATGGGCGGGATGGGCAGTGCTGGACATGGGCCCCATGCCTGGGGAGCCTGCAAGGAGCCAGAATGCCTCCCTCTTCCAGGCCACCAGCAGCCGTGACACCTGGCCCAGGGGCTGCTGCCCCACCACTGCCCCCTCTGTCTGCCAAGGCAGGGCCGCTGCCATCCAAAGACATCGAGTCCACCTTCTGGGTCACCTCCTCCTCTGGCGCTGGGCCTGAGATCCTGTGATGCCAAGCAACCACAGGACCACAGAGGCTATTGTGGCTGTGCGCCTCTTTGGGGTCAGGGCACATCGGTTGTCCATGTCATCGGCAGCGAATGTATGGGAATAAGGACCTGGACACAGTGGGGGGGGAAAGGTTCCCTTGCTCGAAAGCCAGTCAAATTTGACTCTAGGGTTGCGGTGCTCATCTCCGTTTCAAAGCCGACGAGCCAGCGCTGTCCGAAGACGTTTCCGTGGTCATGTGGCCGGCATGACTAAACACCAAGGCGCACGGAATGCTGTTCCCTTCCCACCGAAGTGGTACCTATTTATCTACTTGCAATTTCTTGCTTTCGAACTGCTAGGTTAGCAGGAGCTGGAACTAGAGACGGGAGCTCACTCCATCATGCGGCACCCGGGTCTCGAACTGCTGAACTCCCAACCTTCCACAGCCTGCAGTTCAGCGTCTTAACCACTTCAGCCACTGCAGCTCCAATACAGTGGGAAAACATAGCAGTAAATCCATAGGAGCCCCCAGGCAGGCACTGAGCCCCCCAGAAGCACTTCACCTCCCTCAGCCCCTGGCCTGGGAGCCTGGCTGCCTTGGTCCTCCTCCCCATTGCTCAGCTCCGTCTTCTCCTCACTAAACATATGGGTGCGGGGTCCTTGGTGAGAGGTTCCATGGGTGTTGTAGAAGCACCCTAGCTGTGGAGATGGGGGCATGACGATGGCAGAGTCACCCTCCTCCATGGGGGCAGGGGTCAGTACCCGGCTGCTCTGGCTGTTACTGCATCCTTGGCCCTCCTTGACAACCTTAGAGGATGGACCCATGATAGCATCCCCAACCTGCGAGTCACCTGCAAGATGGAGAGACATCAATCAGGACAATGAGGGGCTGGAGGCAGCGAGTGGCAGGATCTGGCCCCCACAGCTGGGGTCAGGCTGTAGTAGAGACCGTGACACTGATCACACAGGACCTCCCCACCCACATAGTGGCCTCTGCTCCCGGCGGACCCTCCTCCACCACCCACTCGTAAGGAACACCTTTGGCCATGGAGGCTTGGAAAACTTCCTGAGGGGGACCAAAGTAATCATTCCAGTGCTTCGGAATGGACATCGCCATCTGGACAGCATGTCCCAGGGCAGACACCCATTTCGCAGCCATGCACCAGAAGGCACAGCAGTGGGAGGAGGCAGAGCTGGAAAGGGCAATGCTTGCACCAACATGTACAGCAGTGCCTTCTCGGCCTCAGTCCAGTGTGACTGGCGATGGCTGTCTTCCCCACCAGATATTGCGGTGGCCATGCCACCCTTACATAGGGGAACGTGGAGGCGGACTATCCCACCATGTGAAGACGCCAGTCCCCTTGCCGTGCCCCGCCCCCATGCTTTCACCATGGCCATCACCCACCAGGGGGTGGCTTCAGGCAGTGGGCAAGGAGCCACTCACAGAGACAGTAGGTTGCATCCGGGGGAAAGTACATCGGCAACATGAATGACTTTGGCTCTGGCTGCCTGTCCCCCTTTTTCTGCAGGGCCAGGCCAGCCACAGTAGGGCCAGCACCACTCCAACAGTGTGTAATTTTGGATTGATAATAAACCTATAATATATTCTTGTATCAGCAGGGCTCTTTTTGTAGCAGGAAGTCCTTTGCATATGAGGCGACACGCCCCTAAGGTAGCCAATCCTCCAAGAGCTTACAGAGCTCTTCTTACAGGGGCTACTGTAAGCTCTTGGAGGATTGGCTACATTAGGGGTGTGTCGCCTAATATGCAAAGGAGTTCCTGCTACAAAAAGACCCCTGCGTAACTGTTCGGAATTTCTATAAAATTGTACTTTGTACAATCCAAAATTGCACACTGTTGGACTGGTTACACTAAAAAATCTGATACACATTTTGGTATAAATATTTTTTTGTGTTTATTACACTTAGCATCTTTTTTCACAGTAATTTCCCTTGTTGTACACACCTATGCCAGCAGCAGGGTTTGTGCCACTGTTCCACCAGCATGCAGCTACGGCACTCCTGCATTTGTGGGATTCAGCGGGGCAGCACCACTAGTGCCCTGCACAAGTGTAAACTGCCCTTAAGCCAGAGTAACTCCAAATTACACTGGTGCAGGGTTCAGTCAGGTCTGTATTCTGATCCTCCCCCCTTAGGATTGCTCTGAGAGTGGAAATCTGAAGTCAAACATTAACAACAACATCAAAAAGTCATCCCTCCCTGCTTCCTTCATGAGCTTTTCCACATCAGCAACAGCTTATGCAATGGGGAGTGGGGGCTGCAAATGATCGCTTCACTGCCTTTCATGGTTTCCACACAGGGACAGGCTTCTTCAGACTCCCTATTACTGCTGCAGCAGTCAATATAGCACAGTGGCAACAGGGCATCTTTCACATGGCAGTTTCCCCAGGATTGCTCTGAGAGTGGAAATCTGAAGTCAAACATTAACATCTTCAAAAGTCATCCCTCCCTGCTTCCTTCATGAGCTTTTCCACATCAGCAAGAGGTTATGCAATGGGGAGTGGGAGCTGCAAATGATCGCTTCACTGCCTTTCATGGTTTCCACACAGGGACAGGCTTCTTCAGTCTCCCTATTACTGCTGCAGCAGTCAATATAGCACAGTGGCAACAGGGCATCTTTCACATGGAAGTTTCCCCGCCTTAGTCCCCTGGCAGCAACCATTCCATTCCCTGGGTCACCATAGTTTCCCCAGTTTTACAAAAATAATTAACTGAACATTGTTATATTAATGTAACATTATAACAATAAATGCAACATATTCTCTAAATCTCCAGCTTTCATTTAAAAATAAGTTTCTATCCCCTTGTGTTGAATAGAACAAGACATATCTTCACAACAAAAGGAACTTACTTCTTTTAAAAATATAAGCTGGGAATTCAGGGAACTTGTTACAAAGGAACTTCAGGAACAGAATGAAAAGGGAGATTGCTGAATTACAAGTTATTACAACACTTGGGACAAAAACCTCCCCAGGACTCAACAGGGATATTGGTTTCTTATCTTATTACATTTGCTAACCCATTCAGTCCTCACTGAGGAATTCAAGCATACTTCGAAGGAACCACATTAGATTTCCTCGAACACACTTTGTAAACTAGCACAGTAGCATAATCAAAACTGAGTCTCAGAACTCACAAAATAATCAAGGCAGCTGTGTCAGTGTACCAACTGTCTACTGAATCCCAGCAGCACTACCTCTGGAAACAGCATGTAAAGATATAGACTTGTGAGCTGAACTATCAAAGTTTGACCCTGTCAGCTCAGGCTTCTGCCACTGCACAAAGTTGGTGGAACAGGAAATAAAACCTATCACTAGCAACACTGAGTGGAATTTCTGAGCATCTGTACGGTGTGATGAATGGTATGAAGAGAAGAACGCACATAGCATCTTTTGAGGACAAGCTGTTTTATGTTTTTAAAAGAGTAGGTTTTTTAGTTTCACTGTTAGGTTTGTTCCGTTTTTCCTTAGTGGTGATGTTAATTTATAGGCCAGAACTTCTCAGTTCCTGGTCAGAGTTTAATGAATATGAATATTAATTAATATGATCACATTTTTTGTATTTGGGAGAGATATGCAAACAACATCATGCTTGACATGCTATCCTACACTTTGCTGCCATGGTTAAAATGTTGCTTTAGGAATACCTAAACAAATCCTGTCTGTTGAGATCCAGATATGGGTTTGCTGGACTATCACACACAGGAGAATAATGTAGTTGGGTGGAGAGCACTTAGATGGAGCATATGAAAAAAAGTTCTTCGGGGGGGCTGGTCCCTAGATCATGGGCTCCTCATCCATATGTATCAAAGCCACTACTCCTTCCTCCCACTGTGTTCAGTTATGGATAGAGGCCATTGACTGGATGCCACCTGACCCTTGTTTTCTATGTAACAACCTTCTATTGCCCCTTCTTTCCGAAAATGTTAAAAAGAAACACCAGGGTAACCCTGGACAGGAAAAATAATCAAGAGTCTGGTGGCACCTTAAAAAACTGACTAAATTTTATTTTAGCTGGGAAAGGCAGAAGCCTGTCCATCTAACTTCTTACAAGGAACTCATTCATTTACGCTCTTAGTGTTTTCCCCCCACAGTATACTTTGCAGCTGTACATAAATTTGCCCTGGCATCTGAAACTCAAGATAATTGATTGTTTTGGTAATCATTATATATTCCAGTATTGTCTATCAGGAAAATTAATTTCTTGTCCAATCACATGCTGAGTTACTACTATTTACTTCTGTTGGCTGAAAACAAAACATTACCTAGCAACCAACTACTAAGGTAGCAGAACAGTACTTCAAAAATGTTGCGAAGAGATGTTATATAGTCATTTGCTTCACCTGGGTCAAAGTATTCAGAAGACAACTAAACTTTTCAAATATGTAATTTCTTAGGGCTAGTTTTGAAATCAAAACCAATAGTTAACTGATTTGTTTTCACACAGGCCCCTTTCACATTACCATTCTAAACCGGATGTTATCTGTTGTTGGCCTGGTTCCAAGTGAAGCGATACAGGTACGGAGGTTTCATACCGTGAATTTCATTCTGTTAATAAGCCATTTTTTAAAATCATCTTTATTAATTTTAAATTAATGTATAATACAGCGTAATACAGTGCATCCATCTGCAAGAATGTCATCTAAATGGAAAAAGCCATCTCTGAAGCAATCTAGCCATTTCAAACAGCGCTGTGCTTTCGCCATGCCCATTTCGCTGCACGGTCTTTCTTGAACTTTAAAAAAAAATGTTCTAAGTTGAGCACTATAGCACCAGACCAATATAATGGTTCCAATGTTACCTCTAAGTTGAGTTAGTGTGAGTTAGCTCACAGTTTTTTAGCCTCCGGCTCACACATTTTTGTCTTTACTCAGGAAGGATGGCTCCAGAGCAAACGAATTTATGCAGCAGCCAAATTGCTCACTTACAACTTTAATGCCAGTAGCTCACAAAGTAGAATTTTTGCTCACAAGACTCCACAGCTTAGAGGGAGCATTGGTGCCAAGGCATCTCAATGGTGCTGCTGTAGCACTAAAGTGCTATATTGGTCTAGTACTATAGCGCTCAACATAAAAAAAAAAGTTCAAGGAAGAGCACATAGCAAAAAGGGTGGGGGAAGCGTGGCACTGTTGGAAGCACTGCAGATGTTTCAAACAGCACACTATGGCGATTCAGAAGAGCAAAGAAGAGGTGAAAATGGAAGAAAGCAGTTTACCCTAAGAATGGCTCAACCACACTTTGCTAACCTGATGCAAGTGGCTTTGTATGAAGAGGTAAATGAAATCCATTAGCAGCTGGTTGCTAAAACAGTTGTGTATGAAATGACACCAAAAAAATCATTAGCAACCGGCTACCAAAACAGATTATGAAGGCTGTTTGAAAGAGGCCACAGATCACAAATGGGAAAGACTAACATATTATCACATGAACACATGAAGTTGCCTTTTACTGAATCAGATCCTTGGTCCGACAGTGTACACCGGCTCTTCAGGGTCTCAGTCAGAGGTCTGTTACATCACCTACTACCTGGCCCTTTTAACTGGAAATGCTGGGGATTGAACCTGGGACCTTCTACATGCCAAACAAAAACTTGATCACTGAGCCATAGCACCTCCCCATTTTCTACTTCCAGATTAAATACACCTAGAAATGATTAACTAGGTTAATTCCGTTGTGGACTCTTCAAGATTGTCTTCAATGAGGTCAAACAATAGGCACATTCAATCCCTATATATGGGGGAATTTGCTAGTAAGAAGACATCACTTGTCTAAATCTACAGGCTTTGCACCTACTGTGCTAGTGATTGGAACACACAAAGCTGACTCATACTGAGTCAGACCACTTGTCTAGAAGGACAATACTGTCTACTCTGACTGGCAGCAGATCTCTGGTAGAAGTCTTTTACATTATCTGTGATCTGATCCTTTTAACTGGCTATTGTATCATCCTGTATACAAGGTATAGAATCAATTCATACAGTTTTTATCTGGTTGTTTTATAGTAAGCATCTGCAGAAGACAGATATGCTTACAGCCTAACCAAGGACTGCATACAAATCCATCAAATAAAAACCCTGCATTTTTAGAGGAAAGCTACTTTCAAAGGTGGCAATTCTTTGCTTGCTTCCCATCTACTGTTTTTCCATCATGAATTAATCCCTCACAAAATGGCTTTTCTGTTAATAAAAATAATAATAATAATTTAAAAATCTGGGTTTTGTTACACATATTTGCATGTAACATTTAGTTGATCCCCCATTAAGGACTCAGATACCATCACTGATCTTTTTCTGGGTGAATAAGACGATTAGGTTAACATTTGGGAAATATGTGGAAGTTTGCTCATATCCTAAAAGCTTATTTGCATACTAAAATGCTGCCGTATGTACAACCATGGCTAGTTTTGTAATAGTCCATGCTGTGCAAGGGGAGGGATGGTGACATGGTATAACTCAGTCTTCTCAGATTTGGGAAGCTAAGCAGGGTCAGTATTTGGATGGGTGACCACCAAGAAAGGATGTACAGAGTAAGGCATGGCAAACCACTACTTGCCTTGAAACCCCCTTGCTTGAGTCACCATAGACTGGCTGCGACTTGATGGCACCCATGTATGTGGAACTCATTAGCATAATAGGCCACACCCAACATCATAAATGCATTAGCATATTAGGCCACACCCCATGCCTTCCCTTGGCTTGCCCGGGCACCCCGTGGTTGTGGGGCCCCCAGGCAAGCCAGCCCTTGGACAGGCCGAGGAAGGCATGAGGAGGCATTTAAATGCCTCCCTGATCCTTCCAGGCCCCCCCTGGCCTGCCTGCCTCAGAGTCACCGGGGGAGGGGTTGCTTTCCAGGCCTTCCCTCTGTAGCCACGCACACAGAGGTTTTGGCTGTAGTGGGCGTGGCCAACTCTGAAGTCAGCCGGAACTCCGTTCCTGTGCCCCAAAATAGCCCTGGTATGTACCATGCATCGCTGCCATATTTTGTCACTATTTTCTGCATCTTTGTCCACAGACGTAGGTGGTTGAATGGAAGCTTAAAACAAGTAGCTATTGTTCATAATTTAAATCATCCATGCATGCATGGAACAGGGCATGGCATGGAGTCACAGGGTGTGGGAGGGAGGTATTTGTGAATTTCCTGCATTGTGCAGGGGGTTGGACTAGATGAACATGGAGGTCCCTTCCAACTCTATGGTTCTATGTTTTTTATGAGTACTCTTTACACAAGTAGCTGTCATTTTTGTAATAGTTCCATCATTGTGTGGCCATGCATTTATGTATATTTATTTCACACTCCACTGTGAAATTTAAAAATTCTATGAAATGGTCACAACACATTCACATCAAAATTGAGCACGCGCACATACCTAATCTCTTTATCATACTACACAAAAACATACATAAATTCAGAATATCACAGTAGTATTCCTCTGCAAAGAAAAAATAAAAGTCTTCAAAACACAACAATACATGGATGAAAATCTTGAAACAGCAACTACATGTATTTAAATATTTCAGAGTACATAGCAACATTTGGGATTCTGAAAACGCAGAGAAAACAAGCAATTCCTAATAGCAAAGCTTTAGGTAAGTGGAGTACCTTTCCCATTCAGTGGTTCTGTATGAGGAAGCCTTACCACTCAGTAAAGATCCCAAACATTACTACTCAAAAAAACACATGGCAGCAAAAAAAAAGCTTGTGTTTGTAGAAATACAGTGTAGTCATACTGCTGAACAAGTCACAACATGGTAGAAAACCTTTCTGTGTAGTAAAATGCTCATCTGTATTCACCCCAGGCTCAGTTTCTGCTAGGTGGTCTGAGTAGAAAGCCTTTTTTAGGAGACTGGCTGAAGTTCACTGTTTTGCAAGTAGGTGGATAATGGTTAATGTACTTGCCATCTGCAAAACATACCCATGGAATTGGTCTCTATCGTTTGTAAATAATCTCTTCACCAAGACAACCAGGCCATACACACTGACTGCAGCCTACAGTTACAAATGTACAGGCAATTGTTTTTGTGCTGCTCCCAATAATATAAGGCAAACATGAGAACTAGGAAAAACATATCCTTGTGAGTTAGGAGGTATTAAAATTTTTTACATTGCAACTGTACAGAGCTTGATGGGGAAAATAGAAAATTACAACTGAGGTCTCATTATAACAGTATGCTTTTCACCATAAGAATATTGATAATTTAAAAGTTTTAATTTTCTTTTGCCCACAACAAACTTCTTTCATTCTTTTAAACTCCTTTAAACAAACTTCTTTCATTCTTTTAAAACAATCTGGATGAACATTTTTGTCTATATTTGTATTTTTCTGCTTTATTGTGATAATTAACTTTCTTTTAAAGACTAATCCTGAAATCACTAATTCACAATTTCAAGTTACTTTAAAAGGTGCATATAATGGAAGCGATTGGGCAAGCCTGTTTATTCTAATGGCTTGGAGAATACCCAGATTATCAAGATTTCAGCTAAATTGCTAAAGAGGAGTACTGTTTATATCATGCTGCACTGAAACATCATACTACATGCTATGTATTGGGCCTAAGCCATCCCTGAATGTGGACCTTGAAATGGGTGAGCTTACTCCCCAAGAACAATAGCTGACCAGGATCCTGGAAGTGACTTATAGATAAGCAGTGTTATGTAAATAGCCTATCCTAGGGAGTGTGTGGGTGGGGTGGGGTGTTTGCATGCTTTATAAGCAGGGCTCAAAGACTGCTGGGTGTTCTTGTTGTGTTCCTGAAATCACTAAATAAACTAGAGCTGATCACTGCAATGCGTCCAGAACCCAGTATTTAACACTGGCGACGAGGATGGGATCCTGTTGAGGCAGTCCAGCACCCATCAGCACTGCACCGCGCATCACACTCCAGTGCCACATGCATCACATCACTCCTGGGAGCATGGCTGCCGCTCCAGGGCATTTCAATGCATTCGACGCCACCACGGAAGGCTGGGAGTCCTACATCTCCCGGTTTGAGTTTTTCTTTGAGTCTTCTGGGATCAAGGAGGTGGGAAAGAAGCATGCCACTTTCTTCCGAGTCTGCGGATGCTCGACCTTTGAGATCACTCGCTTGCTGATTGCTCCTGCGGAACTCAAGAACACCGAATATAAGATGATTTTGGACCGGCTGAAGGAGCACTTCCGTCATCACTGCCTGCCACATGTTTCACACCAGGAACCAGACCCCAAATGAATCAATCATGGCCTACGTTACAGTGTTCTGATGGATGGCAAGACACTGCAACTTCCACGACCTCGAAGACATGCTCCGAGACCAGCTGGTATGTGGCCTGAGGGACGAACGGATTCAAAGGAAGCTCCTCGGTAAGGGAGGCCCCAAATTCAAGGAGGCCATGGAATTAGCCCTTGCCACGGAAGCTGCTGACCAGTTCACAGCAGAGGTCCGGCAAGCAAAAAACCCACCATCATCAAGGAGGCCTACTTCCACAGCCCACCATGTGGAGACATCCGAGGAGGAGGAACTACAACTACAGTGATCTACCCGCCACAGCACTCACCCCTCTGCTCCACCACGCACCAGTGACACTGCCACACTGACACCATGCGCCAGCTGTGGGGAGCCCCACGAACGGTTAGAGTCCACGCACTTAACCACTACCCTGCAGGGGTAAGCGCAACCATAACACAATTGTCTAACCAAAATACAGAAAATACTATCGCACTATTTTTATTGTTTATTAGTACCATCCAGGGGTCTTGTTGTAGAAAAAGAGCTGCCGGAGCTCATTAGCATAACTCATTAGCATAACTTATTTGCATATGCCACGCCCCCTGACATCACCGGAAGTGACAGAAGGCCACACCCCCTGACATCACCGGAAGTGTGTCAGAAGGCCCGGCTACTTACCCTCCTGCTTCATCCTCATTCCCAAACGGAATGAGGATCGAAGCAGAGGGCGGGGTAAAGAAGGGGCGGGGCTTCACCACGTGACCGCCCCACCCCCTAGAGGTTCGGGGGAGCCTCGGGTTGTTATCTGGGCCCGGGGGGGGGGGTCCAGTATAGCAACTGAGTGTCCCATCAAAGACAGCTCACTCCAGCTCAACCCAGAGGTGCGGCCCATACGACTAAAGGCTAGGCATGTCCTGGACAGCGAGATAGAGGCCTGGGTCAAGTGCTGCCAGGCCTGCCAAGAAACCCGACCTGAACCACCCCGGGCACCAGTGCAGCAGTGGGAGTCTACCCGCAAACCATGGTCCCAAGTACACTTGGACTTTGCTGGCCCCGTCCAAGGGCAAATCTACTTCATTTTGGTGGACTCGTACACTAGGTTGCTGGAGGTTGTGCTTGTCGCCTCCACCTCCTCCAAAGCAGCCATCAGAGCCCTCAGACATATCTTCAGTGCACACGGCCTGCCCGACACAATAGTGAATGACAACAGGACAGCCTTCACCTTGGGGAAATTCCAAGAATGTATGGGCCGCTACCTCATCCGGCACATCCGCTCCGCTCCCTTCCACCTGGCCACCAACAGACAAGCAGAGAGGATGGTGCAGACCATGAAGGAGTCACTCAGGCAGATCATCCATGGAGACTGGGACCATAGACTTGCAGCCTTCCTTTTCAGCCACTGGGTGACCCCGAGCACCACCACTGGCCACAGCCCAGCAGAACTCCTCATGGGCGGGTGCCTGACCACCCAACTGGATAGGCTGCACCCAGATCAAGTCCTGGAGCATCACCAGGCAATAGAGAACCAGGAAGCACCCAGAGGATTTTTTTCTGGTGACTCCGTCTACGCGAGGAACTTTTCCAGCGGTCCTGCCTAGGTTCCCGCCAAAATCATCAGAGTTACGAGGCCTCTATCATACGAGGTATCAACCAACGATGGTCAGGTTCTCTGTAGACACATAGACCAGCTCTGCCGCCATCTACTTCCAGTTGACCCGGAGTCACCATCAGCAGCGGTGAAAGACTACAATGAGGGACTGCCGTGACCACAGGAGCCAGAGACTGCAAGTGAGTTTCAGCCCGACCGCGCACAGCCCGACCACCAGGGGGGCGAAACACCAGACCAATTGGCCATGGACACTCCAGACGTCACACCAGCCCTACAGTCTTCTGCCAGCACCACTCCAGCAATGGCGGGCTCAGATTCAGTAACTGCAACCCCTCAGCCAGAGCCGCGATGTTCAAACCGAGAACGTCGCCAACCAGCATACCTAAGAGACTATGTCTGTTAAGGTTTTTTGGAACCTGGGTGGAGGGGTGTCATGTATTGAACCTAAGCCATCCCTGAATGTGGACCTTGAACTAGGTGAGCTTGCTCCCCAAGAACAGTAGCTGACCAGGATTTTGGAAGTGACCTATAGATAAGCAGTGTTATGTAAATAGCCTATCCTAGGGATTGGGTGTATATGGGGTGGGGTGTTTGCATGCTTTATAAGCAGGGCTCAAACCCTGCTGGATGTTCTTGTGGTGTTCCTGAAATCACTATGTAAACTAGAGCCGATCACTGCAAGGCATCCAAAACCCAGTATTTAACATTACATGAACTTGATAATCAGCAGAATTAGGGAAACTGAAGCTTGAGTAATGAGTGCTCTCTAGTATTGCTATTTTAATTGCAAAAAATAGTCAGAAACCCTTTTGTTTCCAATAGGAATTATTCATTTAGTATTCTGGACAGAGTGGAAGAGATAGAAGAGAGAAGAAGAGATTGGATTTATACCCCGCCCTTCACTTGGAGTCTCAGAGCGGCTTACAAACTCCTTTCCCTTCCCCTCCCCACAACAGACACCCTGGGAGGTGGGTGGGGCTGAGAGAACTCTGACACAAACTGCTCTTTTTCAAGGACAGCTGTGCCAGAGCTTGTGACTGACCCAAGGTCACATCAGCAGGTGCAAGTGGAGGAGTGGGGAATCAAACCCGGTTCTCCCAGATTAGAGTCCGTGCACTTAACCACTACACCAAACTAGCTCTAGAATAGATCCATGCCCCTTTTCAATTTTGAAGGTGTTTTTGACATTGCAGAATTTAGCCAAGGTAGTGTCACTTCACCGTGTGGTGTTCTGGCTGCCAGAGGGAGCTAAATAAAATGTTTATCTGGCTTTCACAGTGGAGCTATGTGCAATGTCCTTGATTCGTCAGCCAGTGGTTGCCAAACTGAGCTGGTAGGTTCAGCTGCTCCAGAATGACCAAAACAGGATCAGTGCCTTCTTTTTAGAAGCAAACTTCTATAACAAAAACGTGGTTGGGAAGCATATATTGCTTTGTATTTGATGCACTTATCATTTTGTTGTTGTTTTTCCTACATCCCTCCTGTCAGTTAGAAAAATAGTTAAAACAATTACATTTCAGCAGGACTTAGATATAAATTACTTGATATGAGTTGGGATAGTTTGTTGTTGGACTGATGCTGGTTTCAGATTTTGCTGTTTGATGGTGGTTTCAGTTGCTTACTGTTGGATTTCCTGTTGGGAGCTCTTGATTGCTTCACTGTTTTTGTTCCATGATTGTTTTGATCTTATTATTTGTATGGGTTTTTAAAAATGTTTTAATCATACTTTGTAACGTGATTTCTAAATTTTATTGTAAGCTGCTTTGAGGGTATTCTTATTGAAAAGTAGGGTAGGGATATTAATAAACACACATAAATGTTTGGGTGGCTTTGAACAGTCACTTGAAGCAGCAACAGAGAAAACATGAGTCACTCACACACATTCCCTCTGTTGTCGCTTCCAAGTCTCATGTGAACTGGGAGAGATAACGTCTGTTTTTGTGACTAGATGCCTATTCTCCCTTAGGTAGAAGAACACCTTCCCTTCCCTTGGCATGGGACCCCACAAGCAGCAACAGAGGAAATATGAGTCGCTCACACTTGTGCTATCACTGCTGCGGGGAAACATCTAGAGCCAGCCTTTGTTTGCAAGAAACCTGAGTATTAGCAGCAATTCAGTATTAATGAGAGAAGCAGAATGACCTAGATCGTATGATCAATTTAAATTCTCTTTCCTGTCATTGAGGGTCTGGCTCTGGATCCATTCCAAACTTTCGTTCACCGCCATGCAACAACATTTAAGTGATTCTGTTTGACTGGGATATGGGAATTATGTTACAATTACTTGTCCTAGGAACCCAGGAGAGGAAGTTTCCTGATAGATTCTGTTTAGATGCTGTCCTTGAAAAGGTTGCATGAAAACTCCAATATGAATTTTTTACACGTATGATCTTACAGGATCACTTTAAAAAGGGATTGTGTAGATGTTAAGTTTTTCAGACTTGACAGCCATTCAAGTGTACCATTGCCTTGCGGTTCCAGATCGTATTCAGGGTGGAGAGGCTTGGAGGAAGCAGAAAGAGGAGCCATCCCCACCCCCACCCCAACTGTGGACAGCAAGCACCTGCCAGTCAGCTCTCCGCTCAAGCCATGTCGCAGCAAACAGCTCCTGGTCTCTGATGGTCGGGTGGTGATGGCGACTGGCTTAATCCGCTCCAAAACTGCCCCCCCTTCCGACCACCTTGCTGCCTGGCTATTGGCTGGGAGAGGGAGGGGAGGTTCCTAGCTTCCTGCCACTCGCCCGGCCCCTCCCCACCTAGACCCAGTGACTGGCCAGCCTCTCCCCCCTTCGTCCGGCCCTGCAAATTGCAAGCCTCGTCTACCCGGGCCCTTCCTGCTCTTGGCAGTCACAGCAGATACTGCACCCTCTACTCACAACAGTTGTATATTCATCCGAAGCCTGAAGCCATTATGTCTGAACCCTCCACAGCAGCAGGACTGATTATATTCAGATGTCCTTTAGCAATTAGAAGAACACAACCAATCCCAAGCACAGAGCAGGAGGAAGTGGTCCACCAAGCACTTGACTAGAATTTCTTTACCAATCAGTTCTGATCAGGGGTCATTTCGTAGAAAAAGAGCTAGGGGGACTCATTAGCATAACTCATTAGCATATGCCACACCCCCTGACATCACCGGAAGTGTGTCCTCCCCACAGCCGGTGGCGACCTCCAGCGGGCACCAGCAGGGAGCTCCAGGCCCCGCCCTCCTGCACCTCACCCGGGGGGATGGCGCCCCCCCGCATCCCCCCCAAATGACCCCTGGTTCTGATCCACAAGAAAGCAGATCATGTAGGAATGGCTAATACTGCATCTCTGATTCTGCAGGCTGATCTGTGCCTCTTTTTATACTACCATTGTTTGGGTTTTCCTATCTCAGTCACACTTGTAGTCTATAAGTAAATATGCTACATGCCCAGTTTTCATATGAGTTGTTTCTTTCTCTGCTAACATCTATATATCTAATAGCCAACTTGCCCCAGGAGTGCGGATCGCTAGATCAGCGCTCCAGGGGCAGCTGGGGGGCCGGGGGAGGTTTGTGCACACGTGGGCCAGTCCCCACGTGTGCCCAAAAATGCAAAAAGTTGAGAAAAATATCGGGGGGATGTTTAAATCCCCCCGAAAGTGAAAGAGCG